>NW_026614912.1:0-87968 GCF_030052815.1 Hevea brasiliensis | reverse complement strand
TACATTTTCAAGAATACCTTAGGATACTTAATTGAGCAGTCACCAATGAAAGATACATGTTTGTGGGCTGCAACTCTCCCATATTCAGCTTCTCATACATTGAAAGTGGCATTAGGTTGACGCTAGCTACAAGGTCACATAAGGCATTTGCCACACAGTTATCACCTATATGACAAAGAATGGAAAATACACCTAGATCTTGGAGTTTAGGAGGTAACTTGTTCTGAATTATAGCACTGCATTACTCTCCCAAGTTGATGGTATCATAATCCTATAGTCTTCTCTTGTTGGTAAGAATCTCCTTCAAAAAGTTGGCATAACTTTGCATTTGGGATAGTGCCTCAGTGAATGGCACATTGATATACAACTTCTTTAGCACTTTAAGGAATTTGCCAAATTGATTGTCTAGTTTATGCTTGATGAATCTTTGAGGGTAGGGAAGGGTGGGCTTATAAGGCTCAGGTGAAATGTATGGTTTCTCTCCCTCATCTTGCTCACTTTTGCTTTCTTCTTTTTTTTTTCATTTTTCTTACTCTCAACTAATTTTTCTTCTTTTGTGCTCTCTTTTTCTTCTTTCTTGTCTTCACTCTCTTGACCAATTTTCTTACCACTTCTCAAGGTCACAACCTTACATTGTTCATGGGGGTTTTTATGGTTGGCTAGGTAGTTTGCCATAGGATTTACTTCTCGATGAGCTTGCTTGTTGAGCCAATTGATTCTCCAACATATGGTTGTGAGCTTGTAATTGATCCATGGTTTGTCTCATGTGTTGCATTTCTTCCTCCAATTTGCTATTCATCTTGCTTTGTTCAGCAAAAAATTTCTCCATCATGCTTTCCAAGGTTGGCTTCGGTTCATGAGGTGGAAGGGATTGTTGTGCTCTTGCTTGATATCCAGGTTGTGGCTGCCTTGTGGGCTGAAATTGAGGCTGAAACTGAGGCCTATTCTGCTGCATATACTGCTGGTTATGAGCATAGTTTGAGCTTTGACCTTGTTGAGCAAAAGTTGCTTGTGGTCTCCATGTTGAGTTGTTCACATTAGAGTAAGAATTTCCCATAGGTTTCTGTTGATAACCTCCTGCATAAGCAGCTTGTTCTTGCAAATAATCATCACCATAAGAAGAGTAATCAACTCCACAACTTTGGGTTCCATCTGTGTAGGCAACTTGTTGCATAGTTGTAGGAGTTGAGGTTGTTGCCTTTGTGCAAAAATCACTAAGAAGTTGAGTCAACTGATCAAATCTTGCATTCATGTAGCTAACTGAGTCAAGTTCATAAATCCCAGCCTTTTTTGGCTCAAGTGCTCTAGGATTTCCCCACAAATGGGTATTATGAGCAATCTTCTAATAAATCATAGCATTCTTCACTTGTCATTCTCATGAAATCTCCTCCTGTTTGTGAATCAATTGTGTTTCTTATGGCTAGAGTAACTCTGGTGTAGAAATTCTGAACAATCATCCATTTGGGTATTTCATGATGAGGACATTGCCTTTCAAGCTCCTTAAATCTCATCCAAGATTCATACAAAGTTTCATCATCCCTTGGCTTAAAAGCTACCATCAAATTCCTCAAATGAGTGGTCTTCCCAGGTGGGAAAAACTGAGATAGAAAAGCTTGAGATAGCTGCTCCCAAGTAGCTATAGTAGCTTGTGGAAGTGAGTCATACCACTCCAATGCTGAATCTCGAAGAGATAATGGAAATAAGGTGAGCCGAATCACTTCATCTGAAACTCCAGGTTGTCTTTGTGTACCACATATCATCAAAAATTTCTTCAAATGAGAATGAGGATTTTCAAGTGGACTACCTCCAAATTGAGAATTCTGAACCATTTGAATGAGACCAGTCTTTAACTCAATTTGATTAGATCCAATGATAGGTCTGTTATCTCTCACATCTGCACATCTAGGAAAAGCATAATCTAACATGGATCTTCTTTGAGGATCATTTTGATTAACCACTTTATTTTGCCTATTGTGCTCATTTCCACCATTGTTTCCACCAATAGCTCTATTTTGATTCTCCATATTTTCAATTGTCTCCTCTTGCTCAAATCTTTGTTGTTCTTCTTTTTCTGCTTCTTTTCTTCTCTTGTATTCCTTTTTGTTGGCTCGATGAATTTTTCAATTTGTGGTTGAACAACAATTCGATTATCACTTGTGCTTTTCGATCGTCTCATAAACAAGAAAAGTACGAAAAACACAAGGAATAGCAAAGGAAAATAAAATAAAATAAGAATTCTAATTAGCTTAAAACAATTAAAATCCAACTTAAAAACAAACAACTCCCATAGCGGTGCCAAAAACTTGATGTTGTGTATCCGCAAGTGCACGGGTCACAGTAATATAGTTTTAAAAAAATGATATCGATCCCACAGGAAATTGTGCTTAAATTGGAAATAAAAGGATAAGCTAATTAGAATGGCGAAATTTAAAGATATAAAATGGAATTTAAAATTTAAGATTGGTATTTGAGGAATTTAACCTAAATCAAACAATTAACTAAATTAATTAAACTAGATTACCAAAATTTAAATTGAAATTGCTATTATGAAATTTGGAGGATTTAAACCTAAATTCAATAAAAATTAAAGTGATTCTAGAGATTGGGTTTTCCATATTGTTTGCATGTGGTTTATCCCTAATTTAGCCAAACATATGAGAATTGCAATTTTGAGGGAAATCAATTCTTAAATCTTTGAAACCTTTTTCAAGCATTTCAAAGTTGGTTTTCATTAAATCAAACCCTGTTTTCACGGTATTTCAAACCTAACAAAAACCCAATTAAAGCTCTAATTGATTTTTGGAAAGTCCCCTTAATCCTCTTAGCTTATCTCTAACACCAAGAAAACTAAGTTTATTGCAAGATTATCTATCCCAAATATTCACTTTTCAGTCCATCTATTAAGGATTAAAGCTTAACTTAATGAGGGCCCATTCATCAAGCAAGGCAACAAGCTCACAAGCAATAAATCAAAATGTAACAAATCTCATTTAAATGACTAAATCAGTTCAAAACCACAATACAAAGCAATATTTACAAACCCATCTCTAGAATCTCAAATAACTACTCACAAATCATAGTTTCAAGAAAAACCCAAGTGTATAAATGAAGAAATAATGAGAATCTAAGCTAAGGAGTAGAAAAACCCAGAAGAATGCTGATAAAGCTGCTACTGGAAAGTGCAGAAAGAGCCCCTGCTGCTGCTGCAAAAATGCTTCACGTGCTCCTCTCTTTCTTGCCAAAAAAAATGCCTCCATTCCTCCTTATGGAAAGAAAATAGATAAAGGAGGTTTTATATGGGTTAGGGGTCTGCCCTAGAATGGGTAAAAAAGTGAAAGATTCCAGAGAAAGTGAGGTATAAAATCAGAGTAACGAAAATGCCACGTCAGCCATTTCCAGTAAAAACGACATAAGCTGAATCGGTTGTGTCGCGGGTTGTGTCGCAGGTTGTGTAACCTTCGGCCTGAATATCTGACGATCGACACAACCTGCGACATAAGCTAAATCGGTTGTGCTGCAGGTTGTGAAGCTCTCGGCCATTTTTTACTCAACTTCAAAAATTTTTGCAATTCAACTCTAATCTCCTCCAAATGGCTACTCTGATCAAAATACACCAAATTTCTCCAAATTTAACCTACAAAACAAATAAATTCCAAAAATTAAACTAAGAAGTGTAAAAATTATAAAATTGACTAAATATATGTTAATATCTATAATAATAGCTATGAACAAGGGTAAATTGTGTGCAAAAATTACACCTAAATGATGATATAAAATGCATGCATCAACTACAGGAGGATCACAATCATGATGCATGTAAGTTAAAGCATGAGCTACACCTTTAATAGCCCTAATCCTCTTTTCCCAATCCAACTCCTTCGCTCCTTTGTCGCTGCTTAGCATATCAGCCAAGCTACCCATTTTTATGAACTCATAAACCAAAACTGTATGCCTTCCTCGAGAACAGAATCCATGGAGTTTCACAATGTTACGATGGCATAGCTCTGATAAAGCTACTACCTCATTGCTAAAACTTTTTAACCTCTCAACCTCTCCATCTCTGCCCAGATAATTTAGCTTTTTCAAGGCTAACATTTGAGAACCTGGCATTTACACTCTGTAAACCTTTCCAGTTCCCCCCTCTCCAATGCAGTACAAGTCATTGAAGTTTTTCGTGGCTTTAATGATGTCTTCGTACACAATCCTCCCATTGAAATAGCACATCAAGAATGGATCTTCCCTACTACTTGATTTGCTTCGATCTTTTGACATATTTCTAGATCTCCATCTCCGGAGAAATCCAAGAACAGCAACTAATGCAAGTAAAAGGAAAAGTCCACTTGCTATCTGAGCAACAACAATTACAACTCTGTTTTTCTTATTCCCATCACTCTTTCTCTCAGGTATGGCATTGCACGGTCTCAGACCTTAGACCAGACCACTGCATAAGTCATTATTGTTGCTATAAGCACTTGGCTGGAATGAACGGAAGATGTTGCTATCAGGAAGGGGACCCTCTTAATTGTTGTATGAGAAGTTGGCATCAATCAAACTCCAAATGTTGCTAAGAGAAGCGGGAATTGAACCACTGAGATTATTAGAAGATAGATTCAATCGTTCTAAACTCTTAAGCTTCCCAAGCTGAGAAGGTATCCCTCCCGTGAGAAAATTATAGCTCAAATCTAGTAAATCTTGTAAAGCTACAAGATTACCAATTTGATATGGGATTGTCCCGTTCAAGCTATTCTGGCCCAAGCCTAGCAGTTGAAGTCTAGTGCAGTCGCCTATTTGATATGGAATTGGTCCACTCAGCATGTTCATAGAGAGGTCTAGAGACTGCAGGCCAGAAAGTTCTCCAATTTCCACTGGCACTTGAACTGAAAGCCTGTTATCTTTCAGGCTTAGAAACAACAGTTTGGATAATTTTCCGAGTTGCACCGGTATCTCTCCGAAAATTTGATTGGAAGAAAGGTCAAGCACTGCTAGCCGGTTCAGTGGACTAATCTCAACAGAGATTTTACTACTCAGCATATTCCCAGCAATTCTCATAATTGTGAGGTTCTGGCATTCTCCCCAATTCGCCGAGAGCTCACCTCTAAAATTGTTGAAACTTAGGTCAATATAAGTGAGATTTGGATACACTCCAAAATCTTGGTCTAGAGGTCCCGTGAGATGGTTATGTTCAAGCCTGACTCTGTATAAGTTATAGCAGTTTTTTAGGCTTACTGGGATTGGACCAGAGAAATTGTTGAAGGCACCTGTGAAGTTGATTAGCATTCCAACTTAGCACACTTGTTGTGGCAATTGGCCAGTGAAGTTATTCTCAGAAAGGTGAAGAACAGTTAACGATGAAAGATTGCCCAATTCTGGAGGCACAAAACCGGTCAATTTGTTTGTGATCAAGCGCAAATCAGTTAACTTGCTTAATCTGCCTAAATTTGGTGGGATGTTCCCAGATAGGAGATTGCCGGAAAGGTGCAGAATGGATAACTCACTCAAATTTCCTAAATATTGAGGGATGGGACCATAAAAATGATTCTCATCTAGCGCTAGAAGAGACAGATATTTCAGGTTTCCTATTTCTTGAGGAATCCCGCCACCAAGCCCTGTAGTTTGAAAGAGTAAATTTTTTAGGCTAACAAGGCCAGTTTTGGCAGCACCTGTTCCATCAGGGAACAAGTGTTGGATATTTGCCTTAGGACCACAAATATCTTTGCTAGATTTTTTTATTAATTTAATGAAGTTGTTCCAGTCAGAGTAGTCCTAGTCTTTAGGTAGCTGTTAATTGATTTTTTAGTTGTATATCATGGACTAGTGGCTTTATTTTCGGCCCATGATTTTCTTCAGTTTGTTAGTGGCATTATTCTTGGTCCACAATTTTATTCAATCAGTTTTTTTTTAACTATTTAAATGTAAGGGTATTGAATGAATAAATTAACTTCTCCCTTTCCTGCATTTTTATACTCTCTGTGCAATTCCTATTATATCTATTTTCATCCCTCAAACCAACAAACTGGTATCAGAGCCTTCTTCTTACGGGATCTGTGAAATGGAAACTGAAGCAAATTTTTCTCGAGTTGCTCCTCCTATCTTTGATGGAAACAACTATCAGCTTTGGGCAGTGAGGATGGAGACCTACCTAGACGCTTTAGATCTTTGGGAAGCTGTAGAAGAGGATTATGAAGTTCTTCTGCTGCCAAATAATCCCACCATGGCCCAGATCAAAAATCAAAAAGAAAGAAAAACAAGGAAGTCTAAGGTTAAAGCATGTCTGTTTGCTGCCGTTTCAACAACCATTTTCACCAGAATCATGTCTCTCAAATCTGCAAAGTAAGTTTGGGATTATTTAAAGGAAGAATATATAGGCGATGAAAGAATACGAGGAATGCAGGTGCTAAATTTAATAAGGGAATTTGAATCGCAGAAGATGAAGGAGTCTGAGACCATCAAAGAATACTCAGAAAGATTGCTTGGCATTGTCAACAAGGTAAGATTACTTGGCACTAAATTTACTAATTCAAGAATTGTAGAAAAAATTCTTGTAACAGTGCCTGAAAGATATGAAGCATCTATAACCACCTTGGAGAACGCTAAGGATTTGTCCAAGATCACCTTGGTAGAATTGTTAAATGCCTTGCAAGCACAAGAGCAATGAAAGCTTATGAGGCAAGATCATTTGGTTGAAGGAGCTTTGCCAACTAAGCACTAGGAAGCTGGAAAGAACAAGAAGAAAAATAACAAGAAAAATCAGACATCCAGCAGTGAAAACACTCCAAACAACTAGAACCGAAGTAAGGGTAGAAATTCAAAGAAGAATTATCCACCTTATCAGCACTACAGCAGAACAGGTCATCCACCATTCAAATGTTAGAAGAGGCCAGATGCGAAGTGTACCAAATGCAATTAGCTTGGACATGAAGCAGTAATTTGCAAAAGAAAATTTCACAAGCAAGAAGCAGATGCTCAAGTTGCAGATCAAGATGAAGAAGACCAGATTTTTATGGCAACATGTTTCTCAATCAAGAGCCCTTCAGAATCTTGGTTGATTGACAGTGGTTATACAAGCCACATGACAAATGATAGAACTCTCTTCAAGGTGTTGAAGCCCACTGGAATCAAGAAGATCAGATAGGGAATGGTGGTTACATTTCTGCAAAAGGAAAAGGAACCGTTGCAATCACAACAAGTTCAGGTACAAAGATGATTCCAGATGTTCTTTATATGCCTAATATTAACCAAAATTTGTTGAGTGTAGGACAGCTGATAGAAAAAGGATTCAAAGTATCCTTTGAAGATTGGCACTGTCTCATTCATGATGCCTCCGGACAAGAGATTTTAAGGGTTAAAATGAGAGGTAAAAGCTTCTCATTTGATCCAACGGAGGAGGAGCAAACAGCCTATTATAGTGAAGTCAGTACCATAGAAATCTGGCACAAGAGACTTGGTCATTGTCATCTACAAAGAATGTTGAGAATGAAGACGAAGGACATCACGAGAGGTTTACCAGTGTTTGCTGATCACTTGCCAAATTGTACTGCTTGCCAATTTGGTAAACAAAATAGGATGCCATTTCCTACTTCAATTTGGAGAGCCTCCCAAAAGCTGCAATTAATTCACACAGATGTTGCAGGACCTCAAAGAACGCCATCATTGCAAGGTAGTTTCTACTACATTCTTTTCATTGATGATTTCACATGAATGTGCTGAATTTTTTTCTTGAAATTTAAGTCAGAAGTGGCTGGAGTATTTTGGAAGTTCAAGAAAATGGTGGAAAACCAAAGTGGCTACAAAATTCAATTTCTACGGTCTGATAATGGAAATGAGTACACCTCACCTGAAATTAATTCATTATGTGAAGAAGCTGGCATTGAACATTAGCTCACTGCTCCCTACACTCCTGAACAAAATGGAGTTAGCGAAAGGAGGAATAGATCAGTATTAGAGATGGCCATATGCATGTTGCATGAGAAGGAGTTGCCAAAAAAGTTTTGGGTGGAGATAGCCAACATAGCAGTTTTTCTGCAAAATAGACTTCCAACCAAGGCTTTGGAAGACAAAACTCCATTTGAGGCTTGGTATGGTTATAAACCTTCACTAAGCTTTCTTAAATTGTTTGGCTGCGTGTGTTTTGTTCATGTTCCGTAGGTTAAGCGTGACAAACTTGATAAGAAGGCAATTCCTGGCATTTTTGTGGGCTATAGTTCAGTGTCTAAAGCCTACAAGGTGTATCATCCACAAACAGAAAAAATGACAATCACTAGAGATGTCCATTTTAATAAAGATGAGCAATGGATTGGAAGAATCTACAAAGAGCATGTGGCTCTTCAAAAGATTTTAAAGACAGTCCTTGTAACGGTCGAGCTCTAACCACTAGAGGAATTGTCCAATGGAACAGTAAACTTAGGTAATCAAAACTGAAAATTTAGAAATGCATCTAGGGGACTTTAAATTGCAATTGGCAATTAATACTAACAAATATAAAACTCAAAATGTGGGATCTTGGAATAATTAGAATTAACATATCCATTAGGTATAAAAAAGTCAACATTTTAGTTGACTAGTAAGGTGAATAGTAATGAAAATGATTAGCAAATTAAGATGAAGACGTAGAACCAATTCTAAGCTTAAATGCTTAGAATTGTATGACAAATGTGGACTATGCATCTTAGTCAAAATTGTTAGAGAGAAATTAAGGCCATAAATTTGAAATCCATGTAATGTTCATGGATTGCTTGAAACATGAAAAGTAAGTCACCTAATTGATGTGAATAGGTAGTTAGGGCTTATATGCCCATCACAAATAGAATTCATAAAATATTAGTAATTCAACTTGAAATATAAAATTTGTAATTACATAAGTAGATTTTTGAATGTATGAATGAGAAAGGAAAAAAAATGTTTTGAATACAATGGTACATGTAAACCATTGTTTTGAATTATGATCATTATGGATAACATAATGAATATATAAATTACGATGAATGCATAAATTATGTAAATATTAGACTTAGAGATTTATGTTTCTCTTATAAAAAAGATTAAAATGCTAGAAATTATAATTAGAACTTATAATGAAATAATGAAACTTATGAATACTTAATGGTACTATGTGCCCATGTATTGCCTAGACACGTGTGTCAGATTGGATAGATTGGCATGCCAATAGGGTATTGTTTTAGTAGTACTGCGAAGGGCTTTATGCCTGTATTCATGGTTTTATGCCCTGTAACACCCCTATATTCGGTAGTGCATTCTATTGTTCCGGTGACCAGTGTTTGTCCAGACAGCTAGAATACTTGGAACTACAATTAAATGTTAGTGAGGAGACATGAAATGATGAAATAAATAAAAAGAAAATACAAGAAAAATTAAGGAAAAATAAAAGAGAGAAAATGAAACTAAGTTAAACGAGCCAGCGCTGCAGCGATGGGTGACCGCACGGGGAAGTTACGGCGCAGGCAATAACCGACCCCAGGATTGCGGGGAACCCTCGGAATTAAGTTTTGAGACATAATTAAAGACTTATTAAAGTATAATTAACATTAGAAATGTCTGCGAAAAATTAATGAATTAGTAGAAAGAAAAAATGAAAAATTCAAGAAACCGATAAAAATCGGTGTTATCGAAAAATCGGGAATGCAACCCGAAGAGGGACATTTTGGTCATTTGACACCTAGAGTTGCCTTTTGACCTCAATGTCCATTAAAAATGAGTGATAGCACACTTTGAAAATGTCATGAAAATTTAAAATTGTGGTACATAAAATAAATGATGAAAGAAATGGAATATAAATTGAATAATTAAAACTTTAACATATAATATTGATTAATCAAACTTAAGTGGAGCACTAAGGAATATTTAAACATATTAAGGGACCTATATAAGGCTTAGTGGACAGCCATCTCTACTAAGTTCTTCTTCTTCTTCTTTTTCATGTTGTCACCAACCGAACCAAAGCTCCCAAGAATTCTCCCATGGTCGCCCCACCTTCAACCATCATCTACTCATGATCAAGCTTGGATTTTCACAAATTCCTTCACTAAAGTTAGACTACACATCTTGGGCAGTACATTGGGAGTAAAAAGGGAAGGATTTGAAGAAGGTTTAGCAAACTCCAAAAAGAGGTAAGTGCCATTTTCCTTTCCTTCCTTCATTAAAGTTTGTATGGAGGTTGAGAAGTGTTAAATGGTGAAGAAATTTGAAGGATTTGAGGAGTTAATGATGTGTACTATTTTTGGCAGCCATAGATATTGAAGAAGTTTGAGTTGTTGTTACATGAAATTGATGGGTAATGAAGTTAATTAAGCCAATTACATGTATTAGTAATTTAATTTCATGTGTATGCTTAAATTGAGTAAGGTTGTGAAATGTATATGGAAGATTGAAGCAAATGTATAATTGGGCAGTTTTGATGTATGTAAGAGAGCTTTAATTTCATGTATATTAATGTTGATTATGAGTTAATGGAATGTACATTAGTGGTTTTGATCAATGGATTAGGGTTTGAAGGTTTGTATAAGAGTTGGATATTGATTTCATTGAATTGAGTGTAATGGATATTTACTTAAATAGAATAGCTACTGGATGTTTAAGTGAATTGAGTATTGTTGGACATTTCATTTCATTAAACTGAGTTGTTGCTGGACAAAGTAACAAATTGAGTTGTTGTTGGTCATTTGACCAAATTGAATTGTGAATGATAAACCTTAGAAGTGCCAATCTTCAATGCAGATTTAGGTTGTTTAAGGACAGTATACATTTTAAGCCATAAGTGGAAAATTGTGACTCCCATTGGTATAAAGCCAATTGGAGGCAAAATTAGACATGTAATGAACTAACTTTCATGTAGAAGTGTTGTCCAAATTCTGCCTAGAAAATGACAAAAAAAATGACCAAATTCGGAATTGCCTAACATATGAACCTAGATTTTGACCATATGAACAGTAGTCAGTATTTTGGCCATAACTCACTCAAAACATGTCCAAATTACTTGAAATTTATATCGTTAGAAAGCTTAGACATAGGGCTACAACTTTGGTGAAGACCACCAAGCCCAGAAATGCCAATTACCAAGTCAAAATGATCACCAATTTTGGGTTGCAAAAATTAGCCGAATTGATTTTGACCTAAAAATGACCTAAACTTTGCAATATAAGTGCAACTTGACCAGCAATAGTAAAAAGACCATAACTTGGTCCATAGAACTCCAAATGACATGAAATCAGTCTCAAAATTTCAATTAGACATAGATCTACAATATTGGTGATTTGACCAAAACCCAAAAATCAAGGAAACTAGGTCAATTAACTTGATTAATTTGGCACACTAAATTTGAAATTAGCTGACCATAAAATCCAGAAAATTCAAATAAGCATATCTCCCACCAGAAGTGTCCAATTTAAATGAGTCATACCAATCTGGAAAGCTAAGAAAGAGACCTAAAATATTGTTTTAGACAACTTCCTCAAATTATAAATGTATAAGGTCAGAATTTAAGATCAAAACCATTGACCTAATTGAGGACCATGCCAATATGGGACCTTTGAGTCCAAGTTAACAATTTGTCTATAAAGAATTCTATAAGACTTGAAAAATGGTAAGCAAAATTTCTGATTGTCCCTAAGACATAGGGCAACAATACTTATAAAGAATGCTAGACCTCAATGTGATTACAAATAATCCAAATAAATTAGTAAATTTAGAACCGAAAATGCCTAAAAAGGAAACTAAAATTTAGATTTGACCTAGTTATGGTTAATTGACCATAACTTAAGCTATACAACTCCAAATGGAGTGATTCAAAAAGGAAATTAAAGAAGAAACAATGAGAAACAATTTAATGAAGAGAAATCTGTAAAATTTACACTGTAGCTTGGTCCAATAGACAGTAAACATTGGCCATGAAATCTGGAAAATGGCAATAAAATACAATAAGCTTTAAAATGAAATTGGTAACATAAACCAACACTTAGAGACTATAAAATGTGACATATCGGGAACATTAAATTTGATTCACCTAGTGTGTATTAATGGTCAACATTATAGGTTGATTAATGAAATGAATTGAAGGGAATAGTACCAAGAAAATTTAGATATTGGATTTTATTATTAGAAACAATTTAACTGAGTACTGAAACACTTTAAATTGTGTGTTTCAGTTGAAAAGGATATTGAAAATCATAAGAAACATTGAGTCAAGGCCTAGAGGCGACTCAAATTAGGTATGTATACAATACTTTTTATATTCACTGCTTTTACTATAAAATTTATTTGGAGAAATGAGTTATGAATAATTTTTTATTGTTTTAGCTTTGGGAATTTTATTTGGAAATTATTGTGTTGCCTGCTTTGTAAATGGAATTTTGAGATAAAATGTGATTTGTGGTTTGTATGAAATATTTAAATATTGTGATTGAAATTATTTTTGATTCACACTTGGCATGATAATATCACTATGTTCCTCATTCATTTATGGGGTGAGTATGACTATATTCCTCCCTCTTTGACTTACCAGTCTGAGGTGAGTATGGATGAGTACTCATTATCTAGCTGGCCACCTCCCTCATTGATTTCGATTAGTGGGGTGAGTATACTTTATCGTGGTGTACAACACGGCATGTTCGAAAAATTTGTGTCATGACCTAAGTTGTGTTATTGATTGGCAACACTGTGTTATTCAATTGTTTGATCAAATTTGTGTTATATAAGCTTTGAAAATTGTGACATGAAATTATGAATTATTTGAATTATAAATTGTCAATAAAAGTTTTATATACATCATTTTAAATTGTTATTGTGCACCACTGAGTAAATTTTACTTAACGATAGCTTTTTCATTGCTGTCGCAGGTAGACAGACAGATAAAGCAGCAGAATAAGCTGCTTGTGACTTCACTTTGGGATTTTGTCGGGTATATTGAATATACCACTTCCTTATAAATATTATTGTAATGTATGTTAACTGTATGTATGTATTGTACATGGTCTTGAGCAGTTGTAAAATAAAGTTATAAATTATTTTGGCCTGTCAAAATGTTGTATTACAATTCTCTTATTTCAGCTTTTGAAATACTTATTTATTTTGCACTTTATCTTTAGAATTGCTGAAAATGATATTGAATTGAGTTTGAATTGTGTTGAAGACACTGATTTGAGTTGAGCCATATTGGAGTTTGTAATTGAACAAATATATTGGAAGTGCTTTTTACAGGTTTTTTAAGAACTGTTTTGCTCCAAAAACAGATGGCACTCTGCCGAAATTTTTACTAAAATTATTGATACTTCAGACTTGTTATTTGATTTTACTTCAGTTAAAAAAAAAAAATTTAACATCTGTTAAAAATGCTCACCACTATAAAAAAAAATAAGAAAAGGTTTAAAATCCCTTGTAGTGTATTTAATGGATTATCAGTAAACGAAGTTTGGTAATTTATTAGGTATATTACAGGATCATGTTATGCCTTACGGAGGGGTAAGTTGTGACATGCCCGTACTCATGGCTTTATGCCCGTACTCATGGCTTTATACCCGATTATGTATTATTATGGCTTTTTAGCCATTCTGACTGCATACGTGATTGACGTTCCGCGTCCCATGGTATAACGGCCCGAGACACCGCAATGTCCAGTGCCAACGACCCGTTATCCAGTTTAGTCAACATGTCATAGGTTACTTGGACAGTGAAATTTATTGAAATAAGTTAAGAATATTAGCAACTGAAAATATTAGCAATTAAATAAATGAGTAAGAATATTTAATTATTATGAAAGAATTGAGCGCTTTTGAAGAGAAATAAATTAGAACAAAGGATAGTTAATACTAGAAGTATTATATGAAATTAGATTAAATTCCAGAGTATCCAAATTTTGATCCATTTTTTTTTATTGTATATTATTTTCTTGTTATATTATTGCACCACTAAGCCGCAATGCTTAGCGCGATGGATTTGTTTTCTCACACAAGTACTGAAGGTAAAGCCCAACTAATATTAAACAGAAATTTTGGAGTTTTGATCTGCAGAAGTATCTGAAGTATTCAATGTTGTCACCTCCTCAGCAATGCATGTAGATAGGGCCCATATAGATCGTCTTTTGTATTTTGTATAAAATGCTTAGTTATTGTAATGTAATGTAGATTATGAAAACGTAATAATTAATAGGAATGTGATGTAAACTAATAAATTAGCTTTTTCATATGTAATTAATTTATATATCATGTAAATTATGAAATTATGTAATTATTTTGTAAATTATATAATTTGAGCATGAATGAGATTGCATGGGTTTGAAGACAGAATTGAAATATATAGATGATGCATGAAATGATGAGATGATTATGAGAATTATTGATGAGATTTTTATTGTAAAATATTATTAAAAATTTCAAGCAGGTGAATAGTGAATCACGTCAAAAGTAAATAAAATAGGGGAAACTCCTGTAGTTTCTCCATAGAATATGAATTATTTTAAAATATAATGAGTTCAAAATTATTAAAGAAATAAAGTAAGGTAAGTTAGGGTGCTCCGACACCGAGTGTGACATGCCTTGCTTGGCTACACTGTTGGGCTATGGTGGGACAAACCTCAGCGAGGACGCTGAGTTCCGAAAGGGGGGGGGGGGGGAGGGGGGAAGGTCTCTTAGACAAATCCCAGATCGGCAAAGCACGGAGATGGTCTTAGGTTCAAAAAGTAGTGATATATAAAATGGGGGAACTAATCACTAGAGGAGCCTTTTGATGAAATGGCCTGGAGAGTTGGAAGAACTCCAGGGTTAAGCGTGCTCATTTGAGAGAAATCTTAGGATGGGTGACCTCCTGGGAAATTCTCCATTCCACCTATGGGACAAAATCGTGAGGCTTATGGCCAAAGCGGACAATTCCTTAAGTGGTTGGAGCCCGACCGTTACAGTCCTCCTAGAGAGCAAACAGCAGATCAGTGGTAGAATGAATTAGAAGATGATTCTCCAGTTAGAGGTACCAGGTCACTCTCAGACATCTATCAAAGATGCAATGTGGCAATATGTGAACCTGCTTGTCATAAAGAAGCTCTCAAAGACCCGAAGTGGAGGAAAGCAGTGGAGGAGGAGATGTCAATGATTTAGAAAAATAAAACTTGGGAATTTATTGAAAGGCCACAAGATAGAAAAATCATTGGTGTGAAATGGGTGTTCAGAACAAAGCTAAATGCAGATAGCTCCATCAACAAGTACAAGGCCAGGCTCGTAGTTAAAGGGAATGCACAAATTTATGGTGTTGATTATTCTGATACTTTTGCTCCTGTTGCCAGATTAGACACAATCAGATTATTGCTAGCAATAGCAGCACAAAAGGGCTAGAAAGTATTCCAATTAGATGTCAAATAAGCTTTTTTAAATGGGCGTACTACGGGAAGAAATATATGTGGAGCAGCCAAAGGGTTTTGTGAAGCAAGGTGAAGAAGATAAAGTCTACCTACTCAAAAACGCTCTTTATGGCCTAAAACAAGCCCAAAGAGCTTGGTATAGCAGGATAGATGAGCGTTTGTTAAGCCTTGACTTTGTTAAAAGCTTATCTGAGTCCACTCTTTATGTGAAACATAAGTGCAATGACTTTCTCATAGTATCCCTCTATGTTGATGATTTTTTGGTAACAGGAAATAATATGAGCCTAGTTGAGGAGTTCAAACAAGAAATGATGCAGGTTTTTGAAATGACAGATCTTGGTCTTGTGACCTATTTTCTTGGGATGGAAATTAAACAAGGCCAAAATGAAGTATTCATTTTCCAGAAGAAGTATGCAAAGGAAATACTAAAGAAATTTCACATGGAGGAGTGCAAAGCGATAAGCACATCGATGAATCAAAAGGAGAAGCTGAGTAAGGAAGATGGTACTGATAAAGTTGATGAAGGATACTTTAGAAGTCTGATTGGTTGCTTGATGTATCTTGCTGCAACAAGGCCAAACATTTTATTTGCTATAAGTCTCTTATCTCAATTTATGCATTGTGCCAGTGAAATGCATTTAAGAGCAGCAAAAAGAATTTTAAGATATATTAAGGGGATTGTTGATTATGGTGTCAAGTTTGAGAAGTGTCAAAACTTCAAGTTGTGTGGATTCTCTAATAGAATGGCTGGATCTATTGATAACTAGAATAGCACTTCAGGATATTGTTTCAGCCTAGGTTCTGGAATTTTCTCTTGGTGTTCAAAGAAGCAGGAGATTGTAGCACAATCCATTGCAAAAGCAGAATTTATAGCAGCAACAGCAACAGTAAATCAAGCTTTATGGCTGAAAAATTTTTTTTGTGATTTGCATATGAAGCAGAAGGATAACACTGAGATTTTTGTTGACAATCAGGCAACAATTACTATTTCAAACAATCCGGTGTTTCATCGGAAAACTAAACATTTCAATGTCAAGCTCTATTTCTTGAGGGAAGTGCAACAAAATGGAGAAGTGACTCTAATTTACTGCAAGTCTAAAGACCAATTGGAAGATTTATTTACAAAACCACTTCCAACCAGCAAGTTCGAGCTCCTAAAGCAGAAGATTGGAATTTGCAGGTCCTAAAGCAAGGAGGAGTGCTGGATATTTGCCTTAGGACCACAAATATCTTTGATAGATTTTTTTTATTAATTTAATGAAGTTGTTCCAGTCAGAGTAATCCTAGTTTTTAGGTAGCCATTAATTGATTTTTTAGTTGTATATCATGGACCAGTGGCTTTATTTTCGGCCCATGATTTTCTTCAGTTTATTAGTGGCATCATTCTCGGTCCATAATTTTCTTGAGCCAGTTTTTTTAAACTATTTAAATGTAAGGGTATTGAATGAATAAATTAACTTTTCCTTTTCCCGCATTTTTATACTCTGTGCAATTCCTATTACATCTATTTGCATCCCTCAAACCAACAAAGCGTGGGTCTAGCACACCAGTAATATTGTTTCGAGAAAAGTCAAGCTCATAAACCTGAGTGAGATTGGCAAGAGAAAGAGGCAGAGTGCCGTTAAGAGAGTTGGTGGAAAGGTCAAGGAATTGCAGTTTGGAAAGTAACCCAATGTTGGACTGAATTGTGCCTGTGAGTTGGTTTACTTAAAGATCAAGACGAAGAAGATTTGGGAAGGAAGAGAAATCTAAGAATTGGAGAGTACCTGTCAAGCCTGTGTATGCAAGATTTATTTCAGTAACACTTCCTGCATCATTGCACATTATTCCTAGCCATTCGCAATGATTTGTGTTACTGGAATCGGCATCTTCCGAGGAAAGTACCCATGACTGGAGAATTGACTGATTTCCCAGGCTTTCTTTCCACTTGAGGAGGGCCAGAGCCTCTGCTGTTAAAGCGAAGCTTGCTTTACAGGAAGATAATAACACTATCCAAGAAACCAAAAGCGCATATGAGATACAGTTCCCTTGGTTGGCCGTAGCTGAGAAGGTTCTCGTTTCCCGCTGGCTAGTTGCTGGACATTTGTCTTATATTCACACGCATGGCTTACTTTTTGTTACTAATTACCTCCAGCAAATACTAGCATCTGATCTTGGTGGGCAACATCAGCTTGAAATTTATTGCCTTCGAAACTATAGTTTCTATCAAATTTGTGGACCAAAACTATGTCCGCATTCACATAATGCTCAGGCATTCATTGAACCATTATCCTGTAGGCAAAAAGAATATGGAGATACTGTTCATTGCCAAATTACCGACTAACTCTGTCAAATTGGGTTGTGGCTGCTTTTTATTGATAAATAATTGTATTAAGGATGCCTCTTGGATTAAGCATTGTCTTAGCAAGATTTGATAGTAGCATCCATCAATATGGGCACGTGTTGACGCAATATAAGGTCCGAGTCCAATGAAATATTAATTAAATGTTTCAAGTCCCTTGATGGTGGATGTCAGATTCACCATTTAGAAGAAGGTATGAGGTTGGCGTTGAAGGATTGGTGGATAGTAATGTCCACATAAATGTATTTAGAGTAATCATTTGCTTTAATTTTCTCAATAAATATAATTACCTGTTTGAAATCTCACACAACTATATGTGTGTGTATTAGTGGAACCTGAAAGATTAAATGGTGCACAAGCTGTGATTGAAGTCAAGCTTTTAGGCTAAGGTATGTGCCCATTATTAGAAAAGTCAAGTTTTTAGGCTAGTGCCCATTATTAGAAAAGTCAAGTTTTTAGGCTAGTGCCCTTAGATACCCAAAATGAATATCATTGAAAGGCAATTAAACAGCCAAAAAGTGTCATTATGTCTTATTCAAGGATCTGGGCTGCATTTTGTGAAGGAAAAGAAAGGTCGCTATTACTTTTGGCAGATACATCTCCATCACTAACCTATGAGTAATAGCATGCTTCTAATTATTTTTTTCTATTTTCAAATCTATCCTCATTTCATTGTAGACTTTCTAGAGGTAATTAAACAATTCAAAATATCATATGTCTTATTCATGGCTGCCAGATAACATCTTCTATTTCTATTCAATATCTCATACATTTTTTTAACAGCAGATGACAAAATGCAGCCTATGTATCTATCTTCTTCAAATGAACAGGAAATTGATCCACAAGCCAAGAACCTGGCGGAACTATTATGGCAATTTTCTTGCTCTTATTTTTTGTATAAGATCTCCATCAAATGTGATGGTGCTTACAGATGATAATAATTTAGTCATTGACCACTAAATCTCTATCAAATATGATGGTGCTTACGGATGATAATAATATAGTCATTGACCACTAAGAGATCAGTAGTGTCCATCCCAAGGAATATCTGATCGCGGATGTTCCCTCCTAACTTTAAGCTCCATTGGCTGTATCCTGCTCTCTCCATCTGAAAGATCAGTGCATGCATTAGAAAAAGTTTTTATGTAATTTCAAATGGTCTGTGCCAGGAAAGTGCAATTTCAGATCATTTTAACCATTCCATTTTGCAACAAAGAAACATAGTTTAAGCGATCTGTAAAATGTTCTTGGATTACCAGGGTACTGTGCACGTATTTTAATCCAGCGAAAGCTCTTACAGACCACTATATCAATGGATTTTAAATCCATATAGTTGAGCACTATTTGAAGTTTTATGTGAATATATATAAGAATTTATGAAGAAGTATGACAAACTTACGATTCAAAAAATGCAGGAAGGAAAACTGTCCCAGTTCCCTTGTTGCTGCCTGTGAAATTAAAAGAATTAAGACAGAAAATAGAAGCATCCAGGCAACTAGGAACTTTTTCAAGGCCATATTTATCTTGTTATTTAGCATACAGTACCATGTCTAGAACTCCAAATATATATAGTTGTATGTGAGCACATAATGCAGCTTCCTTCATTTTTCCTGATAATTCAGTGTGGCCTTCAGTCTAAAGAATAGACAGGCAGCGATGCCGACAGCAATGTTTTACAAGCCATATATTATAGAAGGCAGCTAAAAAGAGACAGTTCTCGACTTTGAATTGAAATCAGGCAAACCTGTCAAAGATGTGTTCAATCAACCATTTTTGCCGTGGAATGATACAAAGAATGGTTTCATCTCATAGAAGATGTTTTATTCATTTTATTTATAAAAAAAAAAAAAAAAAAAAAAAAAAAAAAAAAAGAACTGAAGAGAAAAAGAAGAGTGTTACAACCGGTACCTATAATCTCGTTCCAAGTCTCCACTTTCACCTAATCAATTGAACCAGTCCTGGCAAGACTTTGGCTCCTTACATTTACCTTTACCAACATTAATAAGCACCAAATCTTGGAGGGTTAAGTTTGAACCAAATTCAGCATTGGATAATGACAGTTCTAAATTTTGTATGAAAACATGAACCCAAAATTATCAATGTGAGTGAATGGATATGTGCATGTTCGTCAAATTTTTTTAGGGACTTGGAAAGACGATTTCTGAATTAAATAATCTATTTACCTATAATCTCTACCAAGTCTCCACCTTCACCTAATCGATTGAGCCAGTCCAGACAAGACTTTGGCTCTTTGCCTTTACCTTTCAAAGCATTAATTAGCACCGTATCCTGGAGGGTTAAGTTGGAATCAAAATCAGCATTGGAGAATAGCACTTCGGCATTTTGCGTGAAGATATGAACTCAAATTATCAATCTGACTGAATGGAAAAGTAATTGAATATGGTTTCGCAAGAATGAATCTGTGGAATTGGATTAATATTTGCATTTTTCTTGTCTAAATCTATTAAATACGTAAACCCAATCTAAATAAGAATTTCATATTTCTTTCCTTTGAATAATTCCGTTCCAATCTTTGAATCTTCCTATCCTCGCACCAGCTATTAATGTAATTGTACCACACCAGCTATTAATTAAGAAATTGGACTTAATTAACTTAGATCTAGAAATAGAATAAGAATTAAGAGGATTTACAGATTAATTAAAGAACTTAATGGGTCTTAATTAACTCTAACTCCACGAAAGTAGGATTAGATTGATTAAGGCATTCTTTGTCCCACTCGAAATGGTATTCAAAGGATTTAAGAATTAATCTCCTTAAAACCCGTAAGTTCCACAAGATTGGATAACAAATTTAAAAATCCCAAAATAGCCTGAATATGAAATCCCGAACTCCGGAATCGCCTTTTTATCATTGTTAATTTCTAATTGAATTTAATTGCTTACCATTTTAAATCTTGCCATATTTCAATTTGTTTATTTTGATTTGGTGCAAATTTAGTTAAATCATTATATTGTTGAATAGATCATTAATTTTACACATATAGAATTCATACTTCAATATCCATCAATTTATTGCTTTAATTTCAAAAATAGTTTGAATTAATCAACTTTTTATATCAAAAATTCAATCATTAACACAACTCCTCGTGGGAACGATATCTTTTCTATATTACTTGTACGACCCGTGCACTTGCGGTAGGGACACATCAAACCTCAACAAAGAAGCAAATACCATATGCTGCAGACCCTTTTTGCTGAAAATTTTATTTCTCTACATAAGCCAAAAAGGGGTCCTGCACAGGTTATACAATGAAAATAAACCAATCTTGGGAGAGTTAATGGATAAAATATCATATTAAGAGTTACTCCCCAGCAGTGCAACAACCTTCATCCATTGAAATACATCTACAAAGGACAAGATTCAACAATGTCAAAAATTGAATTTGGGGAGATTTAAGATAAAAATAAAAGTAATGCAAATAAAAGTAAATCAACAAAAGCAAAATAAAAGAACTTGGGATGCCTCCCAAGAGTGCTAATTTATAGTCCTTAGCTGGACTCTTCATGCATCTCACTAAAAGGAGGTGAGGGATCAGAGAGCTTGTAACAGTTTTCTCCTTTTATTGGGTCTCCAATTATGTAATGTTTCAATCTATGCCCATTGACCTTAAAATTCCCAGATTTTTCACTCCAAATTTTAATTGCTCCATAAGGGAAAACCTTAGAAACTCTATATGGACCAGTCCACCTTGATTTGAGTTTTCCAGGGAACAATTTCAATCTTGAGTTGAACAACAAAACTGATTCACCTTCTTTAAATTCCTTTTTCCTAAAATGCTTATCATGCCAAACTTTAGTTCTTTCTTTATAAATACGGGCACTTTCATAGGCATCCATCCTCAATTCTTCAAGCTCATTAAGTTGCAATAGCCTCTTCTCACCAGCTTGCTTGAGATCAAAATTCAAGGTCTGAATGGCCCAATATGCTTTATGCTCTAGCTCCACAGGTAAATGACAAGACTTACCATACACCAACCTAAAGGGAGTAGTTCCTATAGGGGTTTTGTAAGCAGTCCTATATGCCCATAAAGCATCATCTAGTTTGACAGACCAGTCTTTTCGAGAATTGCTCACTGTTTTCTCCAAGATATGTTTGAGTTCTCTGTTAGAAATTTCAACTTATCCTGAAGTTTTAGGATGGTATGGGGTAGCTATCTTGTGCACTACACCATACTTCCTCATTAAGCTCTCAAATTGCTTATTACAAAAATGTGAACCCCCATCACTAATTACAGCCCTTGGAGCTCCAAATCTACTCAAGACAAATTTCTTTAAGAATTTCACTACCACCTTAGCATCATTAGTTGGAGTTGCAATAGCTTCTACCCACTTTGACACATAGTCAACTCCAACTAGAATGTATTTATTACCATATGAAGGAGGAAATGGGCCCATAAAATCTATTCCCCAGACATCGAATAATTCCACTTCAAGAATATCATTTAGGGGCATTTGATCTCTTTTTGACAGATTTCCACTCCTTTGACATTTATCGCATTCTAACAAAAATTTCCTCACATCTTTAAAAAGATTTGGCCAAAAGAAGCCAGCCTGCAGAATTTTACTAGCTGTTTTAGAGATTCCAAAATGTCCTCCATAATCAAAAGCATGATAATGATGCATAACACTCTGTGTCTCCTCATCAGGAATACATCTTCTTATTAAACCATCACAACATCTCCTAAAGAGTAAAGGATCATCCCATCTATAAAATTTTGCCTCATGCAAAAACTTTTTCTTTTGTTGCCATGTCATTCCTAGAGGTAAAACTCCACAAGATAGATAATTCACCAAGTCTGCATACCCAGGTAGTTTAGCAACAAGAGAGAAAAGTTGTTCATCCAAGAAAAACTCATCAATAGGGACTTCATCTATTTCTTCATCATCCAATTTCAACCTACTAAGATTATCCGCAATTACATTTTCAGCTCCCTTCTTATCTCTAATCTCCAAATCAAACTCTTGTAGCATCAGAATCCACCCAATGAGCCTAGGTTTAGCCTCCTTTTTACGGAGTAAATACCTGATAGCAGCATGATCTGAAAATATAACCACCTTTGAGTTAATAATATAAGGTCTGAACTTTTCCAATGCAAAGACAATTGCTAAGAATTCCTTTTCAGTTGTTGCATAATTTGTTTGAGCCTCATCCAGTGTTCTACTAGCATAAAAAATAGCATAAGCCCTTTTGTCTTTTCTTTGACCAAGAACAGCTCCAATTGCATAGTTGCTAGCATCACACATAATTTCAAAAGGTAGGCTCCAATCAGGCGGTTGCATGATTGGTGCAGTGATAAGAGCTTGCTTCAACCTACAAAAGGCATCCAAACACTCTTGGTCAAATACAAATGGTATGTCATGACTTAACAAATTAGACAAAGGTTTGGCTATTTTAGAAAAATCCTTGATAAAGTGTCTGTAAAACCCGGCATGCCCTAGAAAACTTCGAATTCCTTTGACATTGGTAGGAGGAGCCATCTTCTCTATCACTTCAATCTTGGCTTTATCAACCTCTATTCCTCTATTAGACACCAAATGTCTAAGCACTATCCCTTCCTGAACCATGAAATGACACTTTTCCCAGTTTAACACAAGGTCGATTCGCACATCGCAAAACTTTAGGAAGGTTAGCCAAGCATATGTCAAATGAAGATCCATAAACAGAAAAGTCATCCATAAAAACCTCCATTATATCTTAAATGAAATCTGAGAAGATTGCCATCATGCACCTTTGAAAAGTGGCTTGTGCATTACACAACCCAAATGGCATCCTTCTATAGGCAAAGGTTCCATATGGACAAGTAAAAGTGGTTTTCTCTTGATCATTTGGATGGATAGGGATTTAAAAAAATCCTGAATACCCATATAAATAGCAAAAATAAGAATGCCTAGCCAGTCTTTCTAACATTTGATCAATGAAGGGAAGTGGAAAATGATCTTTTCTAGTGGCAATATTTAATTTTCTGTAATCTATGCACATTCGCAAACTAGTCACTATTCTGGTGGGAATTAATTCGTTATTTTCATTTTTTACCACTGTCATTCCACCCTTTTTTGGGACAACATGTTCTGGACTCACCCAAGTACTGTCTGAGATAGGATATATGATCCCTGTATCAAGCAACTTTAAAATTTCCTTTTTAACAACTTCTTTCATATTTGGGTTCAACCTCCTCTGATGTTCAATAGATGGCTTACAATTTTCTTCCAAAATAATTCTGTGCATGCAAAAGTGTGGACTTATTCCCTTAATGTCATCTATGGTATATCCTAAAACTTTCCTAAATTGCCTCAACACTCTTAACAACTTATCAACCTCTAAAGTACTCAAGTTTGCATTTACAATTACTGGATAAGTGTTATTGGTGCCAAGAAATTCATACCTGAGCTGAGAAGGAAGTTGCTTAAGTTCTACGTTAGGTGCATTTTCTTCCTTGAATGATGGTTGCTTAGATTCGACTATTTCCTTTTGTGTGAGTTGAAAAACTGGAGCAGAAATGAATGGTGGACTACCCTCTAAATGTTGAGCATATGCAGCCACATGAGGGTTGTCATAGTCTATGCTTCCTCCATGAACCAAGCAATTTTCAAGTGGATCTTCCGGATATCTCTTTCTGAAGTGTTCTTCAACCAGCTCATCAATGATATCAATTCTCAAACAAGTATCAGCTTCAGAATGATGCTTCTTCATAGTGTTATTAATATTGAAAACCAATTGATCTTCACCAACTCTAAGAGTCAATTTTTCTCCCTTAACATCAATCAATGCTCCTGCTGTAGCTAGAAAGGGTCTTCCCAAGATAATTGGGATATTAGAATCCTCTTCCATGTCCAAGATGACAAAGTCAACAGGTATATAGAACTTCCCAACCTTCAGAGGCACATTCTCCAAAATCCCTTCAGGATACTTAATTGATCTGTCAGCTAACTGAAGAGAAATGTGGGTTGGCTTAAGATCTCCCATATTGAGCTTCTCATAAATGGAGAGGGGCATAAGGCTAACACTAGCCCCTAAATCACATAAAGCTTTTGTAGAACATGATTCCCCAATGTGGCATGGAATTGAAAAACTCCCTGGATCCTTGAGCTTTGGAGGAAGTTTCCTTTGGAGGATAGCACTGCATTCTTCTGTCAAAGCTACAGTTTCATGGTCTTCAAGTTTCCTCTTGTTTGAGAGAATTTCTTTTAAGAATTTTGCATAAGAGGGCATTTGTGAAAGAGCATCAATAAAAGGCACATTTATGTATAGCTTCTTCAAAACCTCTAAGAACTTTCCAAATTGCTTATCAAGCTTGGCTTTTTGAAATCTTTGTGGAAAGGGAAGTTGTGGTTTGTAAGGCTCTGGAGGTATATACTTCTTTTCCTTCTCTTCAATTTTCTCTTTACATTTTTCTGCACTTTCTTTCTCACTTTCTTGTTTTTCACTCTCATTAATTTCTTTCTCATTTTCTCTCTTCTCACTATTTTCACTTTTCTCATTTTTTTCACTCTTCTCATTATTTACAACCTTCCCACTTCTTAAAGTAATAGCTTGACACTGCTCTCTTGGGTTTTCCGGTTGACTTGGAAGTTTTCCAAAAGACTTGGTACCTGAGGAAGATGCTTGTTGTGCAATCTGATTTTTCAACATTCTGTTATGTGTTTGCATCTGTTCTAGCCTTGCTTTCATCTCTCTCATCTCTTCATCATGCTTAGTTTGGTTAGCAAGAATCTGTTGTAATAAAGCTTCTGTGGTGAAACTTTGTTCTTGCTGTTTTGGTGGAGGATTCATATTTCTCTGCTGAAAATTAGGCGATGGTTGCCTATTTTGCTGATATGGAATTCCTTGTTGCTGTTGTGGCTGAAGATTCTGATTTGGAACTTGACTTTGCTGATTTCCCATGAAAAGTTGGGATGATTCCTCCAAGTTGGATTATAAGTTTGAGAGTAAGGATTCCCCATTTGTTTGTTTCCATAATTACCAACATATGCAGCTTGCTCTCCATAGTCTACTCCACAGCTGGTAGTTCCTTCTGCATAAGCAACTTGTTGTGAACTTCCAGATGATGATGATGAACTAACCAACATAATTAAATCTTCCATCTTCTTAGCCAAAACATTTGTAAGTGCATCAAACTTTACATTAATCATGTTGAATGGATCAAGGTCATACATTCCAGCAGCTTGCCTCTTTTGAGTTGGAGCTGGTCCTCTTGGACTACTCCAAAGATGAGTATTCTTTGCAATTTTCTCCAATAGCTCATAAGCTTCATCTTCATGCTTCATAATAAATTCTCCTCCTGTTTGAGCATCAATTATCCCTCTAATTGTAGGAGTAACATTGGTGTAAAAATTCTGGTTTATCATCCATTTTGGAATGGCATGATGTGGGCATTGTCTCTCTAATTCCTTCCATCTCATCCATGATTCATAGAGAGTTTCATCTTCTCTTGGTCTGAAAGCTGTCATTTGATTCCTCAATACTTGAGTTTTTCCAGGTGGAAAATATTGTGCAAGAAATGCATCAGTGAGTTGCTCCCAATTTGTAATGGAGTTGAGAGGTAAAGAATCAAGCCAATCCAATGCTCTATCCTTCAAAGAGAATGGGAATAGCTTCAATCTTGCTGCATCATCAGATACTCCAGGTTGTTTTTGCATATCACAAATCATAGCAAATTTCTTTAGATGTGTGTGTGGATTTTCAGAAGGATGTCCCCCAAATTGTGAATTTTGAATCATTTGAAGGACTCCAAAATCCATCTTGTAACTATTTGCATTAATTCTTGGCCTTGCTATACTCTCTCTCAAGTCATCAAAACGAGGAAATGCATGATCCATCATACTTCCCCTAGGCACATTAGCATTTACAACCTCTTCACCTTGGGCTGCATTTTCATTGTTTCGATCATTTTCAGCATTACCACCACCAATTCTAATTCTTTCATCAACCATGTCTGCTTCAATTTCAGTTTCTCTCAAGGCTTCTTTCCTTTTTCTGGTTTCTTTCTTGTTGGCTCTACAAAATTTCTCAATTTCAAGATTAAACAATATGGATGTGTCACTTGTGCTTCTAGCTCTTCTCATAAAAGATTAAGAGTATCTAAAAAAAGAACAAACAAACACAAAATGAAAAGATAATAAAGATAAAACTATAAACAACTAAAATAATCAAGAATTCAATCTTAAACAAACAATTCCCCGGCAACGGCGCCAAAAACTTGATGTGGCCCAACCGCAAGTGCACGGGTCGTACAAGTAATATAGAAAAGATATCGTTCCCACGAGGAGTTGTGTTAATAATTGAATTTTTTATATAAAAATTCTGACTAATTTGAACTATTTTTGAAATTAAAGTAATAAATTGATAGATATTTAAGTGTGAATTCTATATGTGTAAAATTAATAATCTATTCAACAATGTAATGATTTAACTAAATTTGCATCAAATTAAAATAAACAAATTGAAATATGGCAAGATTTAAAATGACAAGTAATTAAATTCAATTAGAAATTAACAATGATAAAAAGGGCGATTCCGGAATTCGGGAGTTCATATTCAAGCTATTTTAGGATTTTTAAATTGGTTATCCAATCTTGTGGAACTTACGGGTTTTAAGGAGATTAATTCTTAAATCTTTTGAATACCCTTTCGAGTGGGACAAAGAGTGCCTTAATCAATCTAATCATACTTTAGTGGAGTTAAAATTAATCAAGACCCATTAAGTTCCTTAATTAATCTGTAAATCCTCTTAATCCTTAGTCTATTTCTAGATCTAAGTTAATTAAGTCTAATTTCTTGATTATCTATCACAAGGCTTTCTCCTTTCGGTGCTTCAACCATGGATTAAGAACAACACTTAATGAGATCCTACACTAAGCATGTCATTGAGCACACAAGAAATGAATAAAACTCATTAAAACCACAAAATATGGATTACCCATTCAAAATCCATAAAATATCTCAAATATTACATCCCAACTCCATAATCTAATGAAAACTACTCACTATCCATAATATTTACAAGAAATTCTGAGTTAATATGGAAATAAATCTTTAATCTAAGCTAAAAACTAGGAAACCCAATACAAGAAAGGTAGGAAATATGCAAGAAAGGAAAGAAAACTCTAAATCTGTCTAGAAAATGGAGAGGTGACGTTTTTGCTCCCCTTTTTTACTCTTCTGCTGCTGCTCCTTTTCTTTTCTTTTTCCTCTTTCTTTCTAAAATGAGATAAGGGCCTATTTATATCTTTTTCTTTGACAAGTAGCCCTAAAATGGTATGTTTGAGGTGTGTTTTTATGAGGGAATCTTCTGCCAGCTCATTATGAAGACTTTATGGAACTGCATAAGTGGACTACATAAGTTATGCAGTCCCTTATGCAGTTTTCGGCTAGTTCCTGGGCTCTCTGTGCGAAGCTGCTTGAGCAGGGTGCAAGACTGCATAAGTTATGCAGTTTTCTGTGAGGTTGCATAAGCAAGGCATGAATCTGCATAAGTTATGCAGTAACTTATGCAGATTTCGGCAGGTTTGGAAAATTGTTTCTTCTCCTTGTGCAGAACTGCACAACTTATGCGGCAAGTTATGCGCAATTTGGCCAATGCATACTTCAACTTTGAAACTTGTTTTTGACATCTTTAGCTGTAGAAATCACTCTTTAATGGCAAAATTTCTTTTTTAGTCCCTCAAAAATACCATTTTTCCTACAAAATAAAGTAAAATTACAAATTAATCCAAAAATTGGCAATCATGAAAAACTATCTAAATAACTAATAAAATTAGCTAAAAGTGACTAACAATCAAATAAAATGGCCACGAAATTAAACCTAAATGACTATGCAAAATGCATGTATCAAGAATAGACAGGCAGCGATGCCGACAGCAATGTTTTACAAGCCATATATTATAGAAGGCAACTAAAAAGAGACAGTTCTCGACTTTGAATTGAAATCAGGCAAACCTGTCAAAGATCTGTTCAATCAGCCATTGTTGCCGTGGAATGATACAAGGAATGGTTTCATCTCATAGAAGATGTTTTATTCATTTTATTTAAAAAAAAAATAAATAAAATAAAAAAAAAAAACTGAAGAGAAAAAGAAGAGCGTTACAACCGGTACCTATAATCTCGTTCCAAGTCTCCACTTTCACCTAATCAATTGAACCAGTCCTGGCAAGACTTTGGCTCCTTACATTTACCTTTACCAACATTAATTAGCACCAAATCTTGGAGGGTTAAGTTTGAACCAAATTCAGCATTGGATAATGACAGTTCTAAATTTTGTATGAAAACATGAACCCAAAATTATCAATGTGAGTGAATGGATATGTGCACGTTCGTCAAATTTTTTTGGGGACTTGGAAAGACGATTTCTGAATTAAATAATATATTTACCTATAATCTCTACCAAGTCTCCACCTTCACCTAATCGATTGAGACAGTCCAGGCAAGACTTTGGCTCTTTACGTTTACCTTTCAAAGCATTAATTAGCACCGTATCCTGGAGGTTAAGTTGGAATCAAAATCAGCATTGGAGAATAGCACTTTGGCATTTTGCGTGAAGATATGAACTCAAATTATCAATCTGACTGAATGGAAAAGTAATTGAATATGGTTTCGCAAGAATGAATCTGTGGAATTGTATTAATATTTGCATTTTTCTTGTCTAAATCTATTAAATATGTAAACCCAGTCTAAATAAGAATTTCATATTTCTTTCCTTTGAATAATTCCGTTCCAATCTTTGAATCTTCCTATCTTCGCACCAGCTATTAATGTAATTGTACCACACCTTTTATTACAATTTTTTTAAAAAGAAAGATCTAGTTTTCGTAGAGTACAACCATGGTGTTCAAGGAGTTGGCAACAGGGTTGATGTCTTCTGGTTGCCGACTGCACGAGAGGGCTTGTCAAATGCAGGTTAGGCTGCTGGCGTCCTTCAGGATGATGTTGGCTACCATGGAGACGTTGCTAAGTTATTGGGCAATTTCGCATTAATTTTTTTTATTAAAAATAGAGACACATAAACGTAGCACTTTAAGACAGGACTTGACATTTTGATAAAATCATAACAATTATTATCAAAACCTTTCATTTCATACAAGCGTTAAGTGCAAATCTAATTGCATTAGGGAGGATGACCGAGGCACTTTGCCAGCAGCGCTACAGCCCATGGTGGCCCGCAGTAATGGCGCTATGCTGATTCTTCCTTACTAGTAGTGTGCTTAATGACTTTTCGCATTTTTAGCTTGAACGTAACATATTCCTTAAACTCATGCCCTTTGATTTGATATTAATTATAAGGTTACCACTACCCTTTGCTTTTACAAATTTTATAGAAAAAATGCCATTAAACACTCATGCCCAAATAAATTTTATAAATATGTCATTAAATATTGCTATGTGTCATTTTTTTTATTAATATTAAATGATTTAGTTAATGGTAGACCCTGAATTTTTTTTTATTTTTTAGATAATGAAGTAACTTATTGTTAAGGATGTATGTTAGTGTTGTGCGGGGCTGCCCTTGGAGCTGAGTAGAGTAATGATGCAGGTGGTTGCTTTTCTTCCATGCTAGGAGAAAATAAACTGACTTATTTTTTAAAATAAAATAAATAAAATAAACATGACTACACTTCTCAAAAGGTTTTTATTGTAGTGTCCATTTTGGGATATTTATGTTTATTTTTAACAAATAAATATTATTGTATTAATAAACACTATAAAACAACATCTTATTGTTTAGAGTATAAAATAATAAAAAAAAATAACAAAAGCAGTTTTAATGATAACGAAAGCCCATTGGGCTCCAATAAGGCTCACATTACATTGAAAAGCCCAAGCAACTACTACCCTAGAATTATATTAAGACCAATAAGGCTCGGATCCTCAATGCATCCAAAACCAACTCAACCATCAATGCAAGTGGGGTAGGCATTAATTGGTTTAATTTGATTTAGTTTAAAAACATTAAAAATTAAATTAATAAATATTTTTAATAAATTAAATTAAATAGAGTAAAAAAATTGAATCTAAATTAAAATTTTTAATAAATTAAATTGAACTAAATTAATTTTATTCAATTTTAATTGATTTATCAATTTGGAGTATATATCTTTTTTTTTACGTAATTTGAACTCATTTTAAAATTCAATTTCAGTTATGTTTCATATTTTAACATTAATTCAAGACTTAACAAGAATTAATTAAAAAAATACATTATTTAATTTAGCTCTATCATTTTTTTTATAATTGAATAGAGCTAAATAGATTAAATTTCTTAAAATTATAAATTAAATTAAATCAAATTATATGAAAGTTTTAAATTAAATGAGTTTAGCCAAATTCTGCAGACTCGTAAAATGCAAGGTGGTGTTATTATCATCTGCCAAAATCATTGATCTTGGTTGCATTAGGACCCTTTCATGCATGATATAATTTGGCTTCATTTTATTTTCATATATAAAATGTGTATGAACATGCCATCAACAGAATATCCTGTATAATTACACTAATTAATAGCTGTTGTGATGCTACGCACTATTGTTAATGTCTACGAAAAAGAGGAATAACAACCAATAGAATACTCACAAAAATAATTTTATCTGAATTTAAATTTTATTAATAAATTCAATATTTGAAACCATATTCAATTTAATTAAAATTCATTTTAAATTATACATATTCATCATAAACCCAATTATCATTATTCAAATACCATTATATTTTTATTTAAAATTTTATATTTTATTAATAATTTACATTTTAAAAGTTTAACAATTCTAAAAAAATTATTTAATTTCTATTTAAAATATAATACCTCAAAATTTATAATATTATTATAAAAATATATTATATATCTAATTAATTATTATATAAATAAATTCAAGTAATAAGTATCTGATACATAAAATTTAAATTTAATCCAAATCCATCGTAAATAATATTAAATTCTAATTAATTCCATATCCAATTACACACCATTTGGATTTATCATATTATGTCAAAATTTGCTGTTATTTCTAAAGCTATTTATTTTTTACAAGAAAGAAATCAATCTAACAAGTAAATTCTAAAAAGAAATTACAGGGTTGTATATGTTCCTATTCCAAGGGCTGCTTCACTTTTTTATAATTGTAGGAGTACTTGTATCATACCATTGCATTTCATTCCAAATTTCCACTTTTTATTTAGTTGCTTGAAAGAAATAAAGGTACTTTTTAACCTATAATTCTATTTCTCTCTTAAAATTTTCCCTTTTTTTCTGGGGAACAGGGTCTGACTGTTGCCAATATGTCAGCGACAACATTCCCTCAAACACTTGATTGGCAGCATGGAAATCTTCTTCAGGTATACTTTTTCTAATAAATGTTGTCATATTATAAATTTTGCTGGCCACTGACTTCGGTGATACTTGATACCCCGCAACTTAGTTGCCTTGGAGTCCAATGGCTGGTTCGTAGTCATATTATTTCTTTTGCACTGACAAGCATCATAGATTGGAAGTGCTGCAGCAGGAATGAGACAAAGGCTTTCTTGCTTGTCTCTTCCAATAGTTCTTTTCCTTTCTCCCTTCTTTCTAATTTCTTTATTTCTCACCTTGCTAATTGATACTCTCTGTTCTCTCTTCTTTTCTCTCCTATGTCATGTTCTCAAGTTAAACTATTTTGCTAAAAATATGGGTAGATGGATTTGCCAACTCAGGAAATATTTGTCTCTGTTCATTGTATTCTTTATCTTTATTTTGCTTCATATACTCGAGTTAACCTTCTTTTAAGACTATTGTTTACTGAGTTTCTTCTGATGCAGTTAAGCCTCTATACCGGTTTCTTATCATATCAGCTGTAGATTTTCTTTTGGTTTCATCGTGAGCTTCTTATCCTGTTTTTCTAAATACCCTTCTTTCCTGTCACTATCCAGTGCATTGAGCAAGGCATTTCATCAGTGTCCAAAGAAATTGGTAGACAGCCAGCTGAAAATTAGATCAGATGCAAATGTTTGCTTCAGCAGTGGCAGGTAAGGACTGAACCTTTCAGCAATTCATGTAGGTATAAAAAGTTACTGTAAATTTAAATGCAACTGAGTTTTTAGTATGTTGGATGTGGAGTTCTACCACTGTTCATCAGACTAACCAATTTCAGCTTCTTGCAATTGCAGAACTTGCATTTTTCCGTAATTCAATTGTCCAATCTGATGGACCAAATTTTGGGCTTTGGAAATTTCCCAGCAGATCATTCGTGTTATCAATGAAATATATTAGTGATAGTGCTAACTCCTGGGCATAGGTGGAGGGTTCAGTAAGTGATATGCTGTTCTTTCATGGCTGATGTATACTTTATATTCACCATACATTTGTAACTTTATAAAAGCTGATTACAACAATAACATGTCAGCAATTTTGAAATGATTTTTGCCCGTCTATTTCCAGTCTTTACAGAGAAATTGTGCTTTCATGCTTTCCTGGCAAGCGTGTCTGATGCTGGCACGTTAACTTCTTCTAGCTTTGTTCTTTTCTTTTTCTCCTTTCCATTTTACTGAGAAATATGAAGCTTTCTTGTGGATTAAACTCCTGTATGGTATGTGGGAAATACAAAAGAAACCTTTTATAGACAGAATAAAATAATAAATGTTATTTGTACAATTATAGCAAAGGAAAAGGATGCTACATTCCAGTGATTTTAGAAATTTGAGAAAGACATGTTCTATAATGCAATCAGTCTAGCATACAGGGGAATGTTTTCTTTCAACAAAGGTGACACTGGGGTGCAAACATTTTCTTCTTTGTGGTATTATGCGACACTAGAACAGCAGTCTTGCATAATTTGCGATTCAGATACGATAAAAGATGAGAAGAAAGGAGTTATATGAAGGTGAAAGGTACAGACGAATCCTTGGTATTTGGTTGATTGACAATGGGAAATTGCCAAATAGGTAGTGGAACGTAATAAGTGCAAATTTCATCGTCCCAAAGATCTTCAATTGTCTTGTATAGACTTGTTGTCTCTTTAACATAAACCTCTCCTTTCATGATCTTCCTTACCTCCAATTTGTCAATGCCGACAAAATCTTGATCGTCCAATTAGAGATCTCAGGCCTCCATGTTTCTGATTGAAGCTCTTTACAATGCTGCTAGCCCCTTTGGATAGGCCCCACAACCTGAAAAAATACCTTAAAAGGTCGGGCTCTATCGTTACTTAAAGATGTTTTAAAGCTCAATTGGCTAAATTGAATTGGCTTGATCTTTGGACTTAGTAGATAGATGATACAGGTAGTAACGTGATTTTCATTGCCTGAGATGAAGCGGTGCTGTGTTTAAGAGCAATGGATTTTACGATTGGGCTTTCAGCCACACACTTGTTTCCATGAATTTCCAGGCCCACCAAGTGGTGAACGGGTGCTTACCCTTTAGTGCTTGACTTACTTCCATCGATTCGTGATATATCCATTTGTCATATGCCACGTAGTTTGAGTTTCACTAAAAGTTAAATTAAAGAAAAAAAAAATCGTATATTAAACTTTAAAGTGTATTCGGTTAAAAGTTAAAAAATTAAAAATTAAATGTTACCTTTATAAATTTTACTCTTAATAAGGATAATTATTAATCTAAACTTTCAAATATTAACATTTAACCTGATGGGAAGGCAAAAAAAGTTAATTTAGTACTCAAATAATATTAACAAACAGTTAAAAGTTATAAAGATAACAATTACCCCTTATTAATCTCGTATCAAAATATTAAACACTTTCTAAAAAAGAAGTTTGTCACTACTTTAATCTAACAAATATTTTTTTTTTAATTAGTGATGTAAATTCATATTAACACTGGCTTTATTAATTAGCATTTTTTTGTATCGAATTTCTATTTTGTTAAAAATAAAATTATATAATTTTCTTAATAAAAACTATTGTGTAAAAACAAAATATCATATATAATATAACAGCGTTTAACTTTATCTCAAAAATTAATTTAATAAAAAATTTATTTAAACCTTATAAAAAGCACAAATATTTTATCTGAAACCAATTTCTGCAGCACAACAGTACCGAAGCAAAATCCAATAACTTTACGATCTCATTGCTAGAGAAGTCGCTGACACTTATGCAACTACACGTTCCCAAAAGGATCTCCCCGTTCCAGCCCGTGTGGATTCAACCTCAAAGTCATCTTCGTTGGGCACATGCACAGGATCACAAACCCCGGGCTTCAGCTTCACTGGCCAGTGCACCAGATACTCTATCACCAAGTTTCCATAATCCACAAAGTAACAACACACATCTAAAATATATGTTTCTACAACTACAACCAAAGAAGATTGTATCGAATTTTTTCTAGATTCTCCTCTCTTCCCTAGGCCAATACTTGGAAACTATATATGTGCATGATAACAATTTTTATTATGTATAGATATTGATTCTGTTAAGTAGATCATACATATAAGATATACATTAATTGCTGTTTATATTATTTATCCTATAGGGTCAAGACACATATATATGTTAGGGTATTACATGAAAATGCTAGCTAGCTATCGAACTATCAATATTTTGGTTCAAGGAAAGGCAAGAAATGTCTCTTCACCAGCTACCAGTTTAGATGCAGTGTCACCACATTTTTTTTTTTTTTTACCTGGATAGAAAAGACAAAAATAATTCAGCGATGAGAATGAACTGCTGTTAAAACTTTGATAATTTTAATATTTCTATATAAGCCACTCACACATTTCATCCATAATTGATATGCGATCCTAAAGCACTATAACCTTTTCATTGTGCATTGCCATTTTTCAGATTTCTAATTAATAATTAAATATGCCTAAATATTTGTTGACTTTGAACTTAAAATAAAATTTGTCTCGACATGCAAAGAATCAAGCCATTTTTATATTTCTTTTCTAAAGAAATCAAGTCAAATTAAAAAAATGAAAAGGTTATCAGAAACCCCTTGAGCGAGGCCTGTTAACTAAGGCATTCATAGAGTTTAACTGTTGCATTGATAGAACATTAATTCACAAAAAGCTACCCATTCCCACAAAATATGACAGTAATCCATTGATTAAAAAGGTTGTCAAAGCCGGCTAAAGACCCGATTATGTAGCAGTGTAACTTGATCCCCTTTCCACCTTCCCTTGGAAATAATTAAAAAGATGCAAACAGATTAAAAAATAATAATAAAAAATAAAATGTTTAATTTTATCTGTATATTTATATACCTATTAGATTTATTGAAAAAATTCGATTTAATCTATTTTTAATTTTTTATTCAAATTGATCAAAAATTTTTCATTTAAACTCAATTTATCTCAAAAATTAAAATTCATGTACTAATTTTCTTGATTTAAATAAAAAAAAAAGAGTTCAATTTCTTAATTTCTTGATTTAAATCTAAAAATTAAGAAATTAATTTTTTTATTTTCTTATTTTTAGGGCTAAATTGAACATAAAAGTTATCAATTCCACATTTCAAATTGGAATAGTTTGGAACCATCTTGAAATCTACTCCTCTTAATGCCAAAAAAAAAAAAAAAAAAAAAAAGGAGACGCTGTTTCCGTACATACATTATTGCCTGCATTCTTATATACAGCACAAGAGAGTTGATACATTACGTTGTACCAGGCACCAAGCTCCACTGCTTCATTCCGTTACTGGATGAATACCGAAAAGAACGAAATTCCCCGGTGCCTTGTGCCCTTGTCTGCAGAATTAAAAGAAAATATCAGTTATACCATGAAGAAAACAAACGAACAATGAAGAAATAACACAAGGACGAAGTAAGAGTCAACAAATCTAACCAGTAGCTCGCACACGAAAAAAAATAAAATAAAATATAAATAATAAAAAAAAAAACAGTGAAAGGGGAACAAAATAGAAGAAAATTTAAGTGTAATTGAGACAAACTACTCAGACTTAGCTAGCAAACATATTCACCGAGTGGAGTTCAAACACGAGTAGCAAGTTAAGCCAAATTTAAGTATGATAATGCTCGACCAAAGTAGTTCGGGAGCCTAATCTAGCATTTCAAATATATTTTATACTATACTATTTAAATAATAATTTATGATATTAAGTTTCAACTCAAGCCTTAATTCAAGATCAATAACTTTAATAGCAATTGAGTTTAGTTTGTGTGTCCAACCGAGTTGTGAATGAACATGAAAAGATAGGAATACAGGATTAGATCAAGCTTGAGTTGAGTTTTCTAATCAAATCAAGTTAGAGGAGTAGTAGTACATTGTATTGATTTGACTTGGCTGGACAGCACCCCTATGAATATTGAACCAATGGTAATCCAGATTTCAGAAAGGCCCTCTTGATATCCATATTCAGTTCATCTACAAACCAGGATTAACTTCAGATACTCATCATCTATGTTCAACTTCAACTACTCAGCTTTTAGAGCAGCACCAACCTTTCGTAAACACATGGTGATACACTCATCTCCTGTAGTAGACCAATCTGCAAAAGGTAAATGAAAGTTAGCAAATCAACATTAATGTAAAATCCAAAAAAAAGAAATGCAAATCACCAACTACTGACCATTAAGTAGCAAGGAGTAGAAGGATCAGGCAGCTCATATTGTGTGAAATTGCAACGAACAATATTTTCCATTTGGATGCAGCTGGAAGGGATCAATTAACGATGCCTAAGCAAATTCGTCTTCCAAGATCAGAAGCTCCCTTCCAGTGAATTAAAACTGAGAATAGGATGAAGTTTTACTCTCATTGCCACTTTTTTTAAAAAAATTGCTGACCAAAATATACCATGTTACATCATTAGGTACAAAGTCATTCTTGACACTTTGATGGAGGAGTAAACATGCATCGTCAAACATTCCATCTCTGCAATGCCAACAAATCAAAGTGTTATAAGTAATAGCATCAGGTTGTATTCCTTCAACCTGCAATTTGTCAAAGAGATTGACAGCCTCCCGAATGTTCCCCATCTTGCATAAACCATTAATCAGGCTGTTGTAGCTGACAATGTCAGGTGCCAAACCTCGATGAATCATATCCCTTAGAAGCTCAAGTGCATTACGTACTTTGCCAACTCTACAAAGGCCATTGATCAATATATTGCATGAGATATTACTGGGAATTAGATCCTTCCTGATCATTTCTTCAAACAATCCCAATCCTTTCTTAATGGCCCCAGCTTTGCAGAATGCTTTTATTAGGCCATTGTAAGTGATTTTATCAAGAGGGCATCCTCTGAATAACATATCATTTACAAGCTTAAGTGCTTCTTGAATTGCACCTCTCCTCAAAAAGGCATGAATCAATGTGTTGAAAGTTACAGTATTGGCAATAACACCCTCCAATAACATATCACGATAGAGTCCTAAGGCTTCCTCCATCTCATCAACCTTGCATAAACCAAATATTAGAGTATTAAATGTAAATATGTCAGGCTTACATCCTTTGCTTGACATTTCACCAAGCATCTCCAAAGCTTCATGAACCTTCCCACCCTTGCATAAAGCACATATTAGGGTGTTGTATCCCTCTAAACTCAAACCAAGTCCCTTAGCTGACATCTCATTTAAAACATGACCAACTTCATCTAATTGACCTTTCTTACAGAACCCATCAAGCAAAATAGTGTATGTCATTACATTGGGCTTGCAACCACTGACAGCCATCTCATCAACCAATTCAAGAGCTGAACCCATAAGCCCCTTCTTGCAAAACCCATGTATCAGTATGTTAAATGTGAAAAGATCAGGCCTACATCCATCCTTTAACATCTTATCATACAAAAAACCCTTAGCTTCATCCAAGCGGCCACTCTTTACATATCCATTAATCACGATATTGAAGTGCACTGCATTTGGAACAGGGATTTTGTTCAACAACACCTGGGCTTCATCTACTTGTGCCGCTCTACACAACCCATGCATTAGAACTCCATAAGTCATATCATTCGGGGTGAAACCTCGGACAAGCATGCGGTCAACCAATTTTGCCCCCTCATGAATTCGATTAAGCCTGCACAATCCATAAATAACATCATTGAAGGTATCAACATCAGGAATGCATCCCATCAGGAACATTTCCTCCAGAAATTTCAATGCTTCATTCACTCTATCTCTTTTCGAAAGTGCATGTATGAGAGTCTGGTAGACCACAGAATTTGGCACACACCCATATTTTGTCATGTCTCTAAGCAGTGAGCAAGCATTATCAACTTCATTAACCATACAGAGCGCTTTCATCACCACCCCAAATGTGTAAACAGTGGGTAATACACCCTTACTCAGCATGTCGTAAAAAATATTTGATGCAACACTAGGGCAGTTACCAGCTACCAGTATCTCCAACACAACATTATAAGACTTAAATGTTGGCTCACAAGAATAAACACATTTCATATCCAACAACAGCCTAGTAGCTTGACCAGGCAAACTAGCTCTCCCATAAGATTTCATAATACATATGAAGAGGGGCTCTCTAAAAACAATCCCTTCCTCTTTCATCTGCAACAACAACCTATCTATAACTTTAAACTCTTTGGCTTCACCAAGCTTTTTGATTAACACATAGTACACCTTAAATGTGTGACAATAGCCCTTCTGGGCACCTGCCCATTGGAATATTGCCATTGATGTGGATACATCAAGTGGCAATTCAAGCAGTTTACAGAGTTGAAAAGGGGTGATTTGATTAAAAGATTTTCGAAGCTCTTTGAGGTCAAACGGTCTGAGTAATCTTTCCCATTCAGTTTCATGAATTGCCCCATCATGTTTCGAGTTAACATTACCATAATATCTAAAAAATCCAGATGGAAAAAGAACGAAATAAGGGTTCTTAGGCAAAGACTGCAGGGCTTTGCCCACATGAGCTGTGAGCTTCGCTCCTTTTAGCATTAGTGTCCAGAAAGAACTCGGGCATCTCCCGAAAAAGAGTTCACTTTACCTCAATTCTTAATTTGCATGCTAGAAAACTATTATCCACCTGTAAAAGAAAGCACATGAGTTTGAGACTATATATACAGTTTAAAAAACTGAAAGATATTAAATGGGAAATGTATAGTTCTAAAGGAAACATAAAACAGCACCCTATAGGATGGGCATGAAGAAATGTGTGCCTAAATGAGAAATACGTAACATATCGCAAGTAAGAGCCAAGCTACTTTGTAGCTCCAACTTTTGCTCCCCAAACACTAGTCAAGCATCAAGCAATTCATCAAATGGTGGGAAAAGCCCATCAATTCTTCTTCTTCTTCTTCTTCTTCTTTTTTCTCTCAAACAGCAAGCAACTGATCAAGTCGAAGAACACAGCCACATTAATCCTATATAATCAACAAATCAAAATCATTGTAATAGCATTTCAAGAGGGAAGGAGGAGGAAGTGGTGCCTGAAACACGGAGCTTCAATTGTCCGACTGGCGGCGTCGTTCGAGTTGAGAAAGCTTCAGGGAAACGAATCAAGACAAAATAGAAAGTGGGTTGTCAATGTTGTGAGGCTGTCTGTGCCATAGAAGATTAAGGGAGCCGTTCAAAACAGAAAGCGGAAGCTTGCAGGTAAAGCAAGGAAGGAAAGGAAATTCGGGACATTCAATATCTGATCGTCGCCGGCCGTCGCTGTCGCCTAGGAAATTTGATGGAGCCAAATCGAAAGCTCAAAACAAAAAATGGAAGCTTGAATAGGAAAGCTGGTAAAGGAAAGAGAATTAGGGATGGGAACCAAAATCGCGGGTGTGTTTTATGGATTGCAAGTAGTTCTTGAGAAAGTAAGTTTTAGGTAAAAAGTTAAATTAATCCCTTAATTTTAGTCCGATAATTTTTTTTTTACAGAAGTCCAATAATTTAATAATCATAATTTTTTTATTAGATTAATTAAATCTTTTATATTTTATATTTTAACTTTCAATTTAATCTTTTATATAAAATTAAGAAAATTACTCAAAATCAAAACTTTATTTCTTTCACAATTTCACTTCGTCATCGTTAATATTTTCTTATTTTTTTATTCTTTAAATTTCATAATTAACCTATTTAAAAATATTACGACCCTATTTAAATATTATAATTTTATAAAAATTTAATTTAATTAATTTTTTTATTAATTTTCATATTTAAAATAAAATAATTTAAATTCTTTTTTATGTAATCAATCTTTAATAAAATAGATTTAATTAGTATATAAATAAGATTAGAGCTTAGTAATAATACCCATGATTAGCATTATAATTATTCCCAACTTTCTTCTATTTATTGTTTAACCAATTAAATCTTAAGTTGAACTTCAATTTGATATTAAGAAGAAAAATAAATAAATAAATAAAAATATAATAATAAAAAGTGATTCATTTAAGTGGCAACGGGACATTTAATAGTTAAATAATTGCCTAAAAATTTTATTTTATTAATGGTCCTTTAGGTTGTCAGTTATTTTTATGAATCATGAGACTGTAATTATCATCCTATTAGCTATTAAATATTTTCTTTTTTTAAATTATTGATATAACGAAAAAGAAATTATAATAATTAAATGGGATTTTGCTAATCCATGTGTCGTAAAGTTTTAGATAAACCATCCATTTTCGTTTTTATTCTAAATAAGCAACAATTTACAAGTCCATACAAGGCAAGGTTCACATCAGAACTTCAGCGAGCAGATAGAAGATATCGCCAATAGCAATTGAGGGAGCTAGCTTGGCAGAATCCAGGAAAGAACTCCAGCCGACAGATCCACTTGCAGATATTAAATTATTGTAGCAAATGATCTTCATTATTCCTTTCTTATAATTATTTAATTAATTAAGCATTGCAAATTAAAATTAGGGGATTTTCCACCGGAAGATTGCATTAAAAGAAGTTAATGAACGGCAGGAGGCGTCGTAGTCCTATAGTGGCCATCCCAAGGATCATCCATCGCCTTGACTGCAACAAGAAGAAGAAGAAAAATATCATATACTTCATTTCGTCCTGTAACTTCATATGTGTGCACTTAAAATTCCATGTAAAAAGAGAAACTGCAAAAGCTGAAAGCTACCATTATGAGTTAATTCAGGAACCAATAGACTTGGGTACTTACCAGTCACATGAGGCTTGGAAGACTCTAGCAGATCCCTTACTCCCATTGCAGAGGCCAAGAGGAGAATGAAAATCAAGAAAACCTGCCCGAGAAACAAAGTTATCTTGGTACCCATTTTCTTAATATACCAATTGAGTTCATCTTTTCTACATTTATAGCCGCTAATAGGCTCCTTATGAAGACCTGCTTTCAATTTAAACTGTTTATTGTGCAAGGAAGACTTTTCATGAGCTAAGAACTTAAGACATTCAAATTTCAAATTAAGAATGAATCCAAATTCTTTAGAAATAAAAATAAATTAAATAAAATTAATGAAACATATAAATTTGATTTGACATTTCAATCTTCAACAATTGACAGAATAATTCCCTAACGGTAAGAAAGAAAACTAGCATACATACAGATAGCCGTAGGTTGGGGTTTATTTTTTTTTTTCTTAAATTCAAGTCTACTACTTCAACAACTCCACAGAAAATGGAATAGTCTTGAGAGAAATTATGAAGTTGGTGAAACAGGAAAATGAAATCCTTCTTAATGTGACCAATTCATCAGTTTACACGTTATTTTTATTAACATTAAAAATAAATATTCCTTAATATATATATATATATATATAATATTTAATTTATATTCTTAAAAAATTAGCACATCATAATTTTAAGTAAAATATATAATAATTTTTATTAAACTCATTATAATTTTAAATAATATATTAATTATAAATTAAATGAGTAATAAATATGTAATTTACTTTAACAAAAAAAAAAAACATTAAGAAATTCTTTCCCTTATCTACTATTGTTCAGTTCCGATTGCAGCGCCTGACTTGCCTACATTGCTCCCACCAGGGCAATTTGACTCTAAAAAAATTAAAAAAAAAAAAAGGAGGGGGTAATTGTGAATTCAGTACTACACAATCCAAAGTATTCATTACTTTTTCAGTTTTAAAATGCGTATTTCAGGTTTCTCCTTATTTTAAGTTTTATGATTTTTTTTCTACTTTTTAAAGTAAAAAAAATTATTATAATATTAAATTCGAGTAAAATATTAATTAAATTATTATTTAATTTAATTAATATAAATAATTAAATTATTTTATATATTAAAATAATTAATTAAATTAATATTATAATTTAACTATTTCTATTTATTTTTTATTTTTATATTTTCTTTGTGAAATTTATAACCTTAAAATATAAATAAACTTTTTTATGAATTAATATATATATATATATATATATCTGCGATTCTTGGCATCGAGGGCGGAGCTACACTTGGGTCAAAGGAGCGCTGGCCTCCCCGAAGTTTTTAAAATTTTTTAAGGGTATAATAGTAATTTTTTAAAATATTAATATTTTTTTAATTATTATTATATAAGTTTTATGAGATATTAAGTCTCATAAAATTTTAATAAATATTTTAAAATTTTTTAAAAGTATAATATAGTATTGTTTCTCAAAAATTAGTTATTGTCTCAATATTTTAAAAAGTTTTAAGAGTATTACTAATTTTACAAAAAATAAAAATTTTAAATTTTAATTAAATGATACTAATAGTGGAATATAAATTTTTTTATAAAAAAATTTAAGATATTATTATTTCTTAGTTTATTTTTTATCATTAATTTTATTTTACTGTAATTGCTAATTTTCTTTTTAAAATTTAAATTACTGGATATATTATCAAATGAAATGCTAGTATATTTATTTTGTCTATTTTTTTTATTAATTTAAAATTTTAGTGACTTTCTTTTCATAATCGTATTGCTATTATTGAAATTTATTCCTCATTATAATTTTCTTATACTTAAATTAAAAAAAAAACTTATAAATTAATTTTATATCATTTATTTTATTTAATTTATAATTTTAATTAAATTTATTTTTCATGGTAACTATAAAAAAAAATAAATTCGAGATAAATTAGATAATTTTTTTAATTTTAAGTCATTAATATATTGTAAATATAATAATTTGTAATGTTAAATATTTATTAATTTTTTTAATTAATAATAATTTTTATTTAATTTTTAACTAATAAATTTTATTTTTAAAAATTTTTTCGTAAATTCATATTAATTTTATAAATTATATATTTTTTTAATTGGGTCCCTAATCAGGGACAAAATTTTCGGCTGAGCGCGTTGATTAACAGTATTCAATGACGGTCTATGTACGTTATCGTAGGAATATTTGCCGTATAGCTTTTTTTTTTATGCAATTCTTTTTACTGTGGATCAGCGAAATCATTACAACTGTGGACTTGATTCATAAACGTGGAAGTCCACAACTCCAATGTGGCGTGGAACCCTAATTTACCTGTGTAAGTATTTTTATTAAATTTAAATTTTCTTTTCCTCCCTTATTAAAAAATAATTTATGATTTATTAGTAAGAGTACATTATTAAAAAAAAAAGACAGCAAAATGTGATTGGTGAGTCATCAAGTATTGTCTTGTAGTTGGAGGTTTAAATTCCAATAATCCCATTCCTTTAGCAATTTCTTACGTACCAACAAAAATTAGCAAATTGGTGGAAGCCAAGCCATGATAAATGACATGGGTTTATTTATCTTTCAAAAAATAAACATGGGTTCATTTACTGCCTGCTTGGGCTGTTGCATTCTTGGCTTCTCCATGCATTATGAGTTTTTTTTGTAAATAAAAATTAATTTTGATTAGAATTTAAATTTAAATTCTCATAATATTAAAAATAATTTCAGTATTACCATATTAAAACTTTATTGAGAATATGTAAATGTAAAATTTTTATATCAAAACGAGATAAAATGAGTTAAGGATGTGTAAATGAGTATTACATACTCATATATCTATGGCTTTAAAATTTTGGATTAAATTTAATGTCAAATTTATGAATATCTTTAAGGCCATAAAAAAAATAAAAGATTCTTCTCAGCTTTGGGCTAACAGACTTTAGATGAGTTCACTGGAAATTTGAAGATGGGCTAACAGACAATCATACATAAAGAAGCTTAATGCTTTTCAATAATAATAATAATAATAATAATAATGATAAAAAGTTTAAGAACTGCATATTTTTGTAATATAGTGCGAGGGGCGATTTAAAGATGGACATTTACGTGATATATACAAATTAACAAGTTTAATTTCTAAGCCTGCCAGAAATTCTGGTGGCAGTCCAATTGCAAGTTTCTTCAACCAATTGGACCAGCCTAGCAGATTTCCTTATCGGAACTAGCCTTCATTTCAAGAAGCTGAGATACAGTTCTCATCGATGGTCGAGATTGAGGATCGGCTCGCAAACATGAGAGTGCGATAGTTAACATACAGGACAATTTATCAGCAAGTTGTTGGCCTGGGGGAGGCGATACACGTGCATCTAACACATCTTCTAAGTGGATGCATCGGTTAGTCAATGATTGTAGACAGGATATGAGTTCCCCTGGATGCTTTCCGATCATAACTTCTAATGTTAGAACGCCAAAGCTATAAACATCACATTTCTCGCTCACCACGCCTGTGTAAGCAAGCTCTGCAAATAAGTAATGAACGGTATATGTTAACAGGACTTGGAATTTTGCTGGAAGCACAAAAAGTAAGCAACCTAATAGAGTAAAATTCAGAAGAGCAACCATTAATATAGATTTGGAGCTTACCTGGAGCAACATAGCCATATGTGCCTGCAATGGTTGTCCAATTAGATGAATCAGGCTTCAAAAACATGGCAGTGCCAAAATCTGAAACATGCGCTTCAAGTTCAGAGTTCAATAGGACATTTTTACTCGATATGTCTCGATGAACTACAGGAGGATCACAATCATGATGCATGTAAGTTAAAGCATGAGCTACACCTTTAATAACCTTAATCCTCTTTTCCCAATCCAACTCCTTGGCTCCTTTGTCGCTGCTTAGCATATTAGCCAAACTACCCATTTTTATGAACTCATAAACCAAAAATGTATGCCTTCCTCGAGAACAGAATCCATGGAGTTTCACAATGTTACGATGGCGCAGCTCTGATAAAGCTGCGACCTCATTGGTAAAACTTTTTAACCTCTCAACCTCTCCATCTCTGCCCAGATAATTCAGTTTTTTCACAGCTAACATTTGAGAACCTGGCATTTCCACTTTGTAAACCTTTCCAGTTCCCCCCTCTCCAATGCAGTACAAGTCATTGAAGTTTTTTGTGGCTTTAATGATGTCTTCATACACAATCCTCCCATTGAAATAGCACATCGAGAATGGATCTTCCCGACTGCTTGATTTGCTTCTATCTTTTGACATATTTCTTGATCTCCATCTCCGGAGAAATCCAAGAACACCAACTAATGCAAGTGAAAGGAAAAGTCCACCTGCTATCGGAGCAACAACAATTACAACTCTGTTTTTCTTATTCCCATCACTTTTTCTCTCAGGTATGGCGTTGCACGGTCTCAGACCTTGGACCAGACCACTGCATAAGTCTTTATTGTTGCTATAAGCACTTGGTTGGAATGAACGGAAGATGTTGCTATCAGGAAGTGGACCCTCTAAATTGTTGTATGAGAAGTTGGCATCAATCAAACTCCACATGCTGCTGAGAGAAGCAGGAATTGAACCACTGAGATTATTGGAAGATATATTCAGTCGTTCTAAACTCGTAAGCTTCCCAAGCTGAGAAGGTATCCTCCAGTGAGAAAATTATGGCTCAAATCTAGCAAATCTTGTAAAGCTACAAGATTACCAATTTGATATGGGATTGTCCCGTTCAAGTTATTCTTGCCCAAGCCTAACAGTTGAAGTCTAGTGCAGTCGCCTATTTGATATGGAATTGGTCCACTCAGCATGTTCATAGAGAGGTCTAGAGACTGCAGCCTTGAAAGTTCTCCAATTTCCACTGGCACCTCACCTGAAATCCTGTTATCTTTCAGGCTTAGAAGCAACAGTTTGGATAATTTTCCGAATTGCACCGGTATCTCTCCGGAAATTTGATTGGAAGAAAGGTCAAGCACTGCTAGTCGGTTCAGTTGACTAATCTCAACAGCGATTTTGCCACTCAGCATATTCCCAGCAATTCTCATAACTGTGAGGTTCTGGCATTCTCCCCATTTTGCGGAGAGCTCACCTCTAAAATTGTTGAAACTTAGGTCAATATAAGTGAGATTTGGATACACTCCAAAATCTTGGTCTAGAGCTCCCGTGAGATGGTTATGTTCAAGCCTGACTCTATACAAGGTATGGCAGTTTTTTAGGCTTAATGGGATTGGACCAGAGAAATTGTTGAAGGCAGCTGTAAAGTTAATTAGCTTTCCACCTTGGCACACTTGTTGTGGCAATTGGCCAGCGAAGTTATTCTCAGAAAGGTGAAGAACGGTTAACGATGAAAGATTGCCCAATTGTGGAGGCACAAAACCGGACAATTTGTTTGTGAACAAGCGCAAATCAGTTAACTTGCTTAATCTGCCTAAATTTGGTGGGATGTTCCCAGAAAGGAGATTGCCGGAAAGGCGCATAACGGATAACTCACTCAAATTTCCTAAAGAACGAGGGATAGGACCATAAAAATGATTCTCATCTAGCGCTAGAAGAGACAGATATTTCAGGTTTCCTATTTCTTGGGGAATCCTGCCACCAAGCCCTGTAGTTTGAAAGAGTAAATTTTTTAGGCTAACAAGGCCAGTTTTGGCAGCACCTGTTCCATCAGGGAACAAGCGCGGGTCTAGCACACCAGTAATATTGTTTCGAGAAACGTCAAGCTCATAAACCTGAGTGAGATTGGCAAGAGAAAGAGGCAGAGTGCCGTTAAGAGAGTTGGTGGAAAGGTCAAGGAATTGGAGTTTAGAAAGTAACCCAATGTTGGACGGAATGGTGCCTGTGAGTCGGTTTACTTTAAGATCAAGACGAAGAAGATTTGGGAAGGAAGAGAAATCTAAGAATTGGAGAGTACCTGTCAAGCCTGTGTATGCAAGATTTATTTCAGTAACACTTCCTGCATCATTGCACATTATTCCTCGCCATTCGCAATGATTTGTGTTACTGGAATTGGCATCTTCCGGGGAAGGTACCCATGACTGGAGAATTGACTGATTTCCAAGGCTTTCTTTCCACTTGAGGAGGGCCAGAGCCTCTGCTGTTAAAGCGAAGCTTGCTTTACAGGAAGATAGTAATACTATCCAAGAAACCAAAAGGGCATATGAGATACAGTTCCCTTGGTTGGCCATAGCTGAGAAGGTTCTCGTTTCCCGCTAGCTAGTAGCTGGACATTTATCTTATGTGCACACGCATGGCTTACGTTTTGTTACTAATTGCCTCCAGCAAATACTAGTTTCTATCAAATTTGTGGAACAAAACTATGTCCGCGTTCACATAATGCTCAGGTATTCATTGAACCATTATCCCGAAGGCAAAAAGAATATGGAGATACTGTTCATTGCCAAATTACCGACTAACTCTGTCAAATCGTGTTATGGCTGCTTTTTATTGATAAATAATTGTATTAAGGATGCCTTTTTGGATTAAACATCATCTTAGCAACATTTGATAGTAGCATCCACCAATATGGGCACGTGTTGACGCAATATGAGGTCCAAGTCCAATGAGATATTAATTAAATGTTTCAAGTCCCTCGATGGTGGATGTCAGATTCACCATTTAGAAGTATTGGTGAATAGTAATGTCCACATAAATGTATTTAGACTAATCATTTGCTTTAATTTTCTCAATAAAAATAATTACCTGTTTGAAATCTCGCATAGCTATATGTGTGTGTATTAGTGGAACCTGAAAACTTAAATGTGCACAAGCTGTGATTGAAGTCAAGCTTTTAGGCTAAGGTATGTGCCCATTATTAGAAAAGTCAAGTTTTTAGGCTACTGCCTTTAGATACCCAAAATGAATAACATTGAAGGGTAATTAAACAGCCAAAAAGTCTCATTATGTCTTATTCAAGGATCTGGGCTGCATTTTGTGAAGGAAAAGAAGGTCGCTATTACTTGTGGCAGATACATCACCATCACTAACCTATGAGTAATCGCATGCTTCTAATTATTTTTTTTCCATTTTCAAATCTATCCTCATTTCATTGTAGACTTTCTAGAGGTAATTAAACAATTCAAAATATCATATGTCTTATTCATGGCTGCCAGATAACATCTTCTATTTCTATTCAATATCTCACACTTTTTTTTAACAGCAGATGACATAATGCAGCCTACGTATCTATATTCTTCAAATGAACAGGAAATTGATCCTGGCAAGCCAAGAACCTGGCAGAACTATTATGGCAATTTCCTTGCTCTTATTATTTGTATAAGATTTCCATCAAACGTGATGGTGCTTACAGAGGATAATAATATAGTCATTAACCACTAAGAGGTCAGTAGCGTCCAACCCAAGGAGTATCTGATGATTTTATAGGTACCCCTCCAACTTTAAGCTCCACCAGCTGCATCCTGGCCTCTCCATCTGAAAGATCAGTGCATGCATTAGCCAAAGTTTTTATGTAATTTCAAATAGTCTGTGCCAGTAAAGTGCAATTTCAGATCATTTTAACCATTCCATTTTGCAACAAAGAAACATCGTTTAAGCGATCTGTTAAATGTTCTTGGATTTCCAGGGTATTGTGCACGTACTTTAATCCAGCGAAAGCTCTTACAGACCACTATATCAATGGATTTTAACTCCATATACTTAAGCATTATTTGAAGTTTTATATCAATATATATAAGAATTTGTGAGGAAGTATGACAAACTTACGATTCAAAAAATGCAGGGAGGAAAACCGTCCCAGTTCCCTTGTTGCTGCCTGTGAAATTAACAGAATTAAGACAGCAAATAGAAGCATCCATGCAACTAGGAACTTTTTCAAGGCCATATTTATCTTGTTATTTAGCATACATAACCATGTGTAGAACTCCAAATATACACAGTTGTATGTGAGCACATAATGCAGCTTCCTTCATTTTTCCTGATAAATCAGTGTGCCCTTCAGTCTAAAGAATTGACAGGCAGCGATGCCTGACAGCAATGTTTTACAAGCCATACATTATAGAAGGCAACTGAAAAGAGGCAGTTGTCGACTTTGAATTGATATCAGGCAAACCTGTCAAAGATTCACATTTCACATCTGCATCTGTTTAATCAACCATTTTTAACTTGGAATGATATAAAGAATTGTTTCATCTCATAGAAGCTGTTTTATTCATTTTATTATTATTATTATTATTATTATTATTATTATTTTTAAATAAAATAAAACGGAAGAGAAGATGAAGAGTTTTACAACCGGTACCAATAATCTTGTTCCTTCACCTAATCAATTGAACAAGTCCCGGCAAGACTTTGGCTCCTTACGTTTACCTTTACCAACATTAATTAGCACCATATCTTGGAGGGTTAAGTTGGAATCAAAATCAGCATTGGATAATAACACTTTGAAATTTTGTATGAAAATATGAAGCCCAATTATCAATGTGAGTGAATGGATATGTGCATGTTCTGTGGGGACTTGGAAAGACAATTTCTTAATTAAATAATTTATTTACCTATAATCTCTACCAAAGTCTTCACCTTCACCTAATCGACTGAACCAGTCCAGGCAAGACTTTGGCTCTTCGTTTACCTTTTCCAAGCATTAATTAGCACCATATCCTGGAGGGTTAAGTTGGAATCAAAATCAGCATTGGAGAATAGCACTTTGAAATGTTGCATGAAGATATGAACCCAAATTATCAATCTGACTGAATGGATTATATTATTTATCTGACAAATTTCAATTTCATTTGCTAAAGTGTAGCTATTAATGAAGTTTAAAGAAACGTGTGTTTGGTACATAAGTGTGTGTATAACTGCCTTTCAATTGTCTCAAGGTGTAAGTGTGCACAGTAAGTCTTTCCTGTAACTTGTGTGTGTGCTTGTGCATTGTTTGAAATTAATTTAAAAAAAAATGAAGTTTAAAGAAAGTTTTTGGCAGATGCATTGAGTTCTACTCTCAGCTGCGGGAATTGTAAGTAATTTAATATGGCTTCGCAAGAATCAGAGGAATTGACTTAGTAAAATCCAATATCTTCCGAATGGCAACGAGTAGAGTATCGCGAAAATCATTTTACCCTAACTCAAATTCGATTAATATTATCAAAATTCGAAACCGTTTCAAATCCGATTAAAATTTATTCTTTAGATATTCAAACTTGTACAAAACTTAATTATTATTACTAGAAAAAAATCAAAATCCATTTAATTTTATATATTTAATTAATATTTTACATAAAAAATTATTTTGATTAATAATTTTTTTTTAAAAAATTAATAATTTCATAAAATATTTAAATTTTATTTTATATAAAATAAAATATAAAAAAATTTATAAATATTATTATAAAAAATATATATTTTTTATATTTAATTAAGTATTTATATAAACGGATTTAGATAACAGATAGGCAACTTGGAAAATCTGAATCTGATATGAACTCATCCCAAGTATTATTTTTCAAATTTGAACCCGTACCAAACTCGATTATATAATACACAAATCCGTCTTGTTAGAGTTCAATAAAATTAGATATCTACAAATATCATTATATTTTTAATTAAAATTTTATATACAAATTTATTTTTATCAGTAATTCACAATTCTAAAAAAATTATTTAAATTCTATTTAAAATATAATACCTCAAAATTTATAAATATTATTATAAAAATATATTTTATGCCTAATTAATTATTATATAAATAAATTTGAGCAATAAATATCCAATACATAAAATTTAAATCTAAATCCAAAATCATAATAAATAATATTAAATTCAAATTAATTCTAAATCCAATTACAAACCATTTGAATTTATCTTATTAGGAATGAATCAAACTTATCATAATTCCAAATTTTATATTAGTAATTCCAAATCCAATACTCAAAAATAACCTACTCAATCCCTAACTTTAAGCAGTCTTTTACATTTATCATTGAATAATATTATACTCTTCTCCATAAGAAAACTGCTCATCATGCATTTTATTTGAACATATAATAGACCAAGAAGCATATTTTACTTACTAGACATTAAGGGGTTAGAAGAGCCTAGTCCCAGCTCCCTTGCTGCCGATTGTGAAGTAAGCAAAAGCATAACAACAAAGAGAACCACCCAAGTAATGAAAGGCTCCTCCAATGCCATGTTTTTCTTATTCTTTAGCTTATAGAACTATGTCAACTACGGCACAAAATATATGGTAACATATCCACTTAGGTTCTCTTAGAGCCCCCTCGATTGACCAATAAGAGGCTAGTGGAGATTTAACTACTGAGGGCACTCAGTTAGGCACCATTCTGACTTGTTCAATGTATCACTGTACATGAACAGGAAAACATCATAACCGTTGACCTGATGATGCAATGAAGATCAAACAATATAATTATTACTGGGAATGCCACCATGTAGCTCGAGTTCAGCTTTTTCATAGTGCAAACATGCCAACTCTTTTTGCGTCTATCAGGTCACGTGGCGAAAGAAGACCCACGCGTACTTACTGATTAATCAAATTTATGCAAATTAAACCACAAGCCAATTCCTGATTGTATAAGCCGACTCTATGAATTCTGCAAGCATTCAATTTCAAGTGAATCAATCTCTTGGACGCAAACAAATGCAGCTGACTCACACGACTCCAATAAATCCCAATGGGAACTGAACATCATGGTGGTATGTTGAATTACAAACCACAAAAATTGGAAAACATGAATTTTAGAAAATTAGAACTTTGTGTTACACTTACAACAGTGTAATATTAATTACATATTAAATAAGCATTAGTGGACAACTTCAGAACATTAGTTACAACAATAACTCCATCAAACATATGAATGAAAATAATAAAACTCCAACAAAGTAGACCGATACAACCTGGTAATATAATAGCAATCATTTGTTCTGCTTAGCAGCAACAGTCCTCTGGACAGTTGAAACACCATCCACAAATTTAGTTCGAAAAAGAACATTCGCATTGTTGAACATGCCTTCTTTCAGTGAAACCACAATAAACTACAACACAAAATCCAAAGGAAAAAACTGCATAAGAAAAAATGTCAACATATATTATGCTTAAAAGTAAATTAAAAATCATAAAATAATGCGTTATTCCACATTATCACCTAAATTTTGATTCACTTCAAATCTTTATATTTTGTTGCTAAACTATTTCCTTTGACATTAAATGCACAAATGGTAAAAAAAAAAATAATAAATTTGGACCTGGGAATGTGGGAAGTGAGCTTTGATCATTCTGCCTATGTTCTGCGTGTGGCTTAAATCAAGAGCTGCATCAACCTGTCAAACAGTATCAAGAAATGAATCATTTGCAAGTCCATCAGAGTTTCACTCCAAATATGTAAACTATGAGGTCAAACAAATATGAAATCAAAGGTAGTAGCATTCGATGAAGTAGCTATAGTGTAGAAAAAAAAATATTCGAGTGTAGTGCATATTTCAGTTGCCTTTAAAATCCCCTCAATAATGCTCCTACAATGCGATTAAGAATTTTACAAAAATTTTCAAATGCATACACAGGTGTCTCTTTCCTGTCAAGTACCTAATGTATGAACTTGGATTAGACTTGAATTTTGCAAATACAATGTAATCATAGATTTAACAATAAATCCAAAATGTAAAAAGCATTGGAACTTTGGAAGGTGTTTTTGTAAGAGCCAATAATAAAGGAAAATTCAAGCAAAGCACACCTCATCCAGGATATAAAGTGGAGCTGGCTTGAAGAGAAGCAGCGCCAATATTAGAGAAAGGGCAAGCAGAGATCGTTGACCTCCACTCAGTTCTGACAAGGACTGTTTCCAAACACCTCCAAATGCAACACGAACCTCCAAACCATCCAGGAAACTGCAACCTTCAGGAGGTTCTAGTTTTGCCATGGTTCCAGGCAATAGGGTAGAAAAAATGGATCCAAAATCACTGAAGAAATAAAAATTTGGAAAAGCAATTGGAAAAGCACCTATGGTCAAGTTTTACGAAATCAAGATTATGGCATGCATCACAAGCACAAATAACATGAATGATTTTTCAAAAATTAAAAAAGGAATGAAGGAAGAAAATACTCACTTGTTGACTTTAACCCAAGTAACTTTTAGAGTTTCCTTCTTTTTCTCATCGAGCTCTTCAATCACCTTCTTGATTTTAGACTTGTCATTCTAGTTAAACATAAAATTAGCATTGCCAAAGTGTAGAGAAGCTATTCTACAAATATGTTCATGCATATTTGGGATAAACTACCTCGATGATGTTTTTTTTGGACATTAAATCATTGTACTCGTCTTCTGCTTTCTCAAACATCGCCATAACTTTCTTGTTCACCCTTTTCTCAAGGCTTCATAAACATGAAAAAAGAAAAAGAAAGTCAGCCCTTTGGTCTCAAGTCAGCAAAAGATAAAGGTTAACAATACAATATCTAGAACACATGCATAGACAACAATCAATCTAAGAACCAAAATTGCTTTAGGAAAATGTAAACTACTGTAATACTAACAGCAATTAAAATATTAAGGCTTTCTGAGTCACCTACCCTGATTGTTCAGCCTGCAACTTCTCAAGTTCTTCCCTTGCTTTACAGGGATCACAGGACATAAAATCATAATCTGTCCCACTTCTTCCAAATAGCTGTTTCTCAGAAGCAATCCAGGCGTGCTTCTCAACTAATTTGTCCACCTTCATAGAGCAATCTTTCTGTTCCATTTCCATTCTTTTCACCTATTCCAACAATTGAAAATGTATTTTTTAGTATCTCAAGTTGGCAGTAGACATACAAGACTATAACCAAATTACCTCATTTTCTAGCTTCTTCCTCTCAAGCTTTCTCTCACCAACTTTATGTTCAAGTTTTTGCTGCTCCTTCAGAATGCTACTAATCTGAGAATCACATTCCTTCATCTTTTTACGAATCAAATCAAGCTCAGATTGAGCTTGATCATGATTTTTACGAATGGAAACAACCTGCAAGATGGACATGCATGGTAATAACTTCAAACCAATAAACTTCCAAAAGATTATATCAAAGTTTACCTTCATTTTTTGTTCTTCCACTTCCAAATTGAGATGATTAATTTGCATTCTCAAAGAATTTAATTGACTCTCCAAAGATGTCTGCTCTTTAATGACAGCTTCTTGTTCCATAATAAGTCTTTCTCTTTCGTTTCCATGACCCTAATTGCAACCAAAACCGTGCCCAGGATTTTAAAGTGCTATTGAAGATAAGCAATCAATCAAACCAACAAAGAGGATTAAGGTTCTAGAAAAAAATTTTCAGTTCCCTCCATCTAACAGTGTCCTTTTCTCCTTGACTACCCCAAAACGAAGATTGATTTACCTAAAAAATTTTCTTACAATTTAGATGAGGGGAGGTGGAAAGTGATATATTATGCCATCTGATAATGATATGCTAATGGACTGTTGATGACAGATGCAGTGCGCTTGCAGAAAATCTTGCAAAGTTTGTTTATAAAGCATTTCATGTCCCAAAACCTCATCCCCACATTAAATGAGAAATAGTATAAAAGAACAATACTCAATTATGGGGTAGCAATACTCTAATTGCTTGCCCTTTATCTTTGAATTGCAATTTTTGACATTGTGTGAGATTGAGGGACTAGAAAACAAGATGGTGAGACAAACTTAAATTTCAAAATATGTATTCATGCCAAGAGCGTGAAAAATCTTCAGGCTTTCCACATTCGTAGGATTTTTCCAGAATGAATTATTGACCATATCAGAAATACAAAAGCTGTAACAGTTTAGAATCTAAACATTGTGTGATATCTGGTAAGCCCTCAATATCAAAAACTACCTTGAGATCCTTTGAAGCTAACTGCACTTCAGATTTTAAAGCCTTAATTTTTTTCTCTAAGTCTTTCAGCCTGCCTTCTCGATTATTATCATGCTCTTTGATCGATTTCTCAAGCATCAAAACCATACTAACACATTCATTGTACAAAACTTGCTTTTCTTTGACTGTGGAATTTGCTTCCGTAAGCTCCTGCTCTATCTTCTTCACTAACTCACCAAGCTTAAAAGCAGCAAAAGAAGAAATATAGCATAAGGCCTAAGGGTAATATTGCATGAAAAGTTATAAAATAAAAAAACTGCATCATGACAAGTTAAAATAAACAGGTTAAACAAGCTATGTAAAAAAAGGAAAAGTACAAAAACCTTATGATGCTCATTTTGCTCAGCCCTGCCCTGAAATAATGACAGGTCATACTGTTTAAGCTCTAGCTGTTTTTTAAGATCCACAAACTTTTTATGGACAGGCAAGAGGTCTGTAATCTGCAATTTCAAAATTCCCAACAGCAATTGAATTGAAATGGTTTCAAAATTACTATTATTGCATCTAAAAGCTCAAGAAATAAAAACCAACATTAAAAGAACAACAAAGCTCTTAAAAGTTGCAAATCTAAGATTATGTGCTTGAAAAACTAAAAAAGCAAAGCATCCAATCAAGAGGGTGTTTGTTATAGCTAATAAGCTATAATTTTAAATTAGCCTGTTTGTTTACAATATTTTTAGAGCTTATAAGCCAAAAAAAAATAGACTAGGGATAAGAGCATTTCATTTTAGTACTTATAAACTAAATGCTTATAAGTTAAATTGACCAAATGATTACAGCATTACCGTCATTTAATTTTATAATTCCACTATATATTTTTTTTATATATATTCTCATATTCATGTTAAAAAATTTATTTTCTTGCAATACTTTAAACAAATTATTTACATTAATTTTAATAAATTTAAAAAATATTTCTTATTAAATTTAATTAAATATTTGTCTACAAAATATTTGTTCACTGAATTTAAGATTAATTACAATATGATTGAAATATATTTTGACAATATTATAATAAAATATTAAGTTAATATAATTTATTATTTGAAAAAATCATTTAGTATTTTTTTAATCATTTTAATAATAAATATATTTATAAGTTGTTTTTTTATCAAATGTGTCTACTACTTATCAGCCATTTAAAAGAATTTTAACAAGACATATAACTGCTTAAAATTTTAAGTGCTAAGAAGCTCAAATTTTCTTATAAGCAACAAGTGCTTATAAACTAACTTTTACAAGCTAAACTAAACATCCTTTAAAGGAAATAGGGAGAGAAAGACACAAATAAATGAAAAAAAACTACGAGCATATTTATCTTAACTTATAAAGCTGGTCAAACCAACTTATAAGTTCTAAAAATAAAAGTACATATTTGTTTATAACATTTTTCGAGCTTGTAAGCTAAAAAAGTAAGTCAGGAAAGACTAACTTTTTATTTTAGTGCTTATAAACAATGTACTTATAAGCTAATGTAACTAAGTATTTTATCATATTATTCTCATTTAATTTATTAACCCAAAATCGTTTAGAATGAAAAAAGAGAATCCATATAAACGACTCTAAATTTTTGAGATAAAGGCTTAGTTGAGTTGAGTTGTATCCTCATTTAATTTTTAAAATTTCACCATAAATCTCATTTAATATTTTTTTAGTCATTTTAATAATAAATGTGATTATAAGTTAATTTTTACCAAATATATCAACTGTTTATCATTCACTTATAACTGCTTATCAGTCAATTCTAAGTACTTTAACCAAACACGTAAGCAATTAAAATTTTAAATACTTATAAGCTCAAATTAGCTTCTAAGCATTAGGTGCTTATAAGTTAATTTTCATAAATTAAACCAAACATCCTCACAATAATCTAATTATTGTTGTTTGTTAGACCACAAAGCTACCAAAATACATTAAGGTAACATATAAGAACAAAGGAAAAATATAATAACCAGTGACTTCACTTTTGTTGTATAGACTTTAAGAAACCAAAATAGTGCAAACATTTTAATCAACATGAAAATTCAAACATAAATTGCACAAATAAAAAGCAACAAAGTTCAACAAACAAGAAGATGCAAAACATGGATTGAAATGCATTGTCCACATATTCAACACACAAAAATTCTCGATGACCACAAGAACTTTCTCTCTTTTTCTCTCTCCTTATGCATGAAATACAATGGCATTCAAGTCTACCTTTGTTTCAATTTCAGATAATTTTCTTTGATGCAGTAGAAGGTTTGATTCAGCCTCTGCCAATTCATGAAGTTGCCTTAACAGATTGCCACCACCCCTAGGGGAAAAATCTTATTTAAAATTTTGCTAAAAAGAAATGTGTATAAAAATTTGAAAGCATTACTTGATGCCAACTGGAACAGTAATAGCTGCATTTGAGTTGATAGAGCAAACAAATACACCAAAAGAAACAATGAAAATTTTCCATAGCATTTAAGCATCTTACTTTCGGCTGCCACCAGTTAAAAGACCACTTGGTTGAAATATATCACCTTCAAGAGTGACACTGGGAGTGCAAATCTCTCGATTAAAAGCAATCTATGAAACGTCCAATAGAGAATAGTTCAAAACACTCATTAAAGACTTGACTAGAACAAACTAGTTCACCAAGGAAAAAAATCCAAGAATGTTCTTTTGGAAACTGTTAATATAAATGATTGTAACTGAAAATGTTTATTGTTTGACAAATGCACTACTTAAGAATGTTTGGCCAAAGATTGACATACCTCCTTTGCTGCATCAGTGGTTTTGCATACAAAGGTCGAACCAAAAACATATTCCATAGCATTCTGCAGTACAAATCAACTTTAGAGAAAAATAATATTAAAGGAATCGAAACTTAAAAGTACTTAAATTCTGACAAAAAACAAATAAAAATGTGTGAAAGTGATGCAAAGAATTGTTCATCATTCCTAAGATAAAAAAAATTTTGTAGATCTTATTGCATCGGATCCAGGTTACACAGTCATGGACTATGAAAGAACTTAACCATAATTATTAGAAAAAGGAAGTGCCAAAATAGATATTGGACCAAGCCTCTACAGATTTTTTGTAATTTCCCTGAAAATAAAACAACAGGCCTAGGGATAGCATACTCGTAAATCCTCATCATAACCAACTAAAGAAAGTGCCACTTCTGCATTCCCCTTGCCAACCTGTAACCGCAAACAGAAAATCAACAGAAAAAGAGGAAAAATGCCACCTGACATTAAATCTAGGAAACAGTATCAAAATAATAACTAACCAATCTAACAGCTGCCTGCTGAACTCGTTGGGGTACAGTATGGGATTGAATTTTGTTCAAAGGAATAATTGTTACTCTTCTCCGAAGATCACCATTTTGAAGTAGCTGCTTTCCTGTATTTTCGGTGTCTACAACAACATTAAATAACTTGCCACCAGCAGTTACCTGCATAATAACTCATTATAAGAGTCTCCACCCCCAATACAAATTCACTGTTGTAAAACCAAGTGTATGATGTATGCATTGCTAACCTCTAAGGCAGTCATAGTAGAGCTATCCTTTACTTTGATAAGCTTTGCTACCACACCTTTTACTTTTGATCTATTAAAGTTTTTCACAGGATCACAGTATGTGAACTGAACATTTGATAATTGTGCTAAAAGATCCCGTATTTTGTCTTTCAACTTCTGCACCAAATCTATTTCAGATGCACGATCCTGAAGAAGAGGTTTGGTTTACAAAATCAATAACAAAAAGACTTTATAGACGATCCTGGTGGTGAAGGGATACCCCAAAGGACAGAGCAAACAAACCTTTTGCAAAACTTCCATCTCGCCCTCTATGTATGGAAGAGATTCCAATGCCAATTTAACATTTTCCACATCTTTTTTTCTAGCATTAAGCTCATTCTCTGCAGCAACTTCTTCCTCACGCTTTGACATCAACTGATGCCTTTTCTCTTTTAGCTCTTTTTCGCAATGGCTGATTTTTGTTTTCAACTGTTTCAATTCTGTTTCTGTATTCCCAACAGCCACCTTTGCTTCAGCTAGTTGATCTTCTAGGCATTTCTCCTCATTTCCACTGCTCTTCCCAGCTAGGACGCCCTATCCATAGCAATTAAAACTTTCTCAAAAAACAGTTTATTTTGCAATCAATGCAAAAACATGCCCAACGCCTACAGAGTAAAATTAACGAGACTGACAACTATAAGTACTTCTTACTTGGTAATCCTTCTCATGTCCTTCCAAACTCTTAGAGAGTTCCTCAACTCTCTTTTTGAGATCAGCTGCTCCTTCTTCAGACTTTCTCACAGCAGTGGCCCTCTCTTTCACAGATTGCTTTAAGTCTTCAATACTACAGACAATCTGGTAACATGAAAAAATGAAATCTGAATGTGATATCGCAACTGTCAAGGAATTTAGAAAAAAATAAGGGTGGCAGAAAAGAAGAAACTCTTATTTAAAACGCTAGCGTGGGCACACAAAGTTATAAAGCACATAAAAAGAAATAAACGAGTTACAATAGCCAGTCACCTTCTCAGCATTCTCATTTTCACTCCTTAAAGTGTCCTCCCTATTGTTCAATACAGATACTTCTCGCACAAGATCTTGAGAGAGAGCATGTACTTTCTCTGACAAAGCTTTTACTTCCCCACCCATACTAGCTTCTTTGTCAGCAGTCAATTGAGATATTTTTGTCTCCATTTCCTTTATTTCCACCTGTGTCCTTTCTTTGTCATCGTCAATCTCAAAAATCTTGGCTTTTATTTGTTCCACCTCACCAACTGCAAAGTCCCTAATCTTCTCTGCTTGAACATATTCATAAGCAATGCAAAATCTTTTGAGTCGATCTAATTCAGCATTTCCATTGGCCCACTGCATATATTGCATCCTTTCCTTCCTCAACTTCTCCAAAGCAGGAAGTATTTCCTGATCAAGAAGCTTATTAATCTCATCAACCTTACTCTGCTTCTTCTCAAGTGTTTTCAGTGCAGCATCTTTCTTTGTCTCATACATTCTAGTCCCAGCAGCCTCTTCCAGCATGGATAAAATCTCAGGAGGCTTCATATTTAGGACCTTTGTGATGCGTCCTTGCATAATGAGAAAATGTGGATTGTTAACATTCAGCTGCACTGAATGGAAAAGGTTTTGAACTTGACTAGGCTGTGCAAGTTTTCCATTAATCAGATACTTGTTCCTTCCACCAACCACAATCTGCAGGATAAGTAATAAATATTGGAAAATCCTTAACAAACATTCAGTTTCAATTGAAGTAAACTAGCTAAGCCCCATTGGAGCAAATAAGCCAAGTTCAAGTGAGCATGAAATTATTAGGCAAACTTTAAGCTTTTAGTTTGACAACCAAATGAAAGTCACAGGCCTCGAACTTCACTTCAGAAAAACAAATTCACATGGCATGATCATGTCCATATTACATCATATGCTTTTCCACCCTTCACTTGTACCATGGAGTAATCAGAAAATCCAGCAAAAAGAGAAGTAGAGGTAAATTTTCCTTAAAAATAAAAATTTTAAGCAACTCATATTTAAGTATAGCAAGACAAAATTAGAATCATTCGAGAAGTTAATTTGATCTCCTACAAGCATTACAAAAAGGGGAAGCGGGAACACTGCTTTTACCAAGTTATATGAATAAACTTTAAATAGAAAATAAACTTCTCCACTTTATCTTGAAACTAACCTGCGTACACTCAATTGAAAAAATTGAGTCAACTCTAGAAACAATAAAACGAAACGAAATTAGCTCAAAAGCTGAGTGTTACACATGAAATTACCTTTGACTCACAAATTCACACAAAGCCCACGTACACTCGATGGTTTAAGCCTTACCTGCCTGCCTTTCTAAAGTTTTCCTTCTTTTAACAAATGCAATTCACCAACTGAAAGAAATTTAGCAAATTCACCAAGCATTTAACTAACCTGTCTTGTTACTGTGATCTCTGAATGATCCTCATATCCTAGAGGACTCCTGCTCCTATCAGAGTTATCAAACACAATAGACACTGTAGCCTTAGTGATGCCAGCCTGCCCTTGCTTGTAAACCAGCTCCTGGAGGTTCGCTGCACGAACCTGCTGCAAATTTGTTATACCCAACACAAAGCAGATCGAATCAAGGATATTCGACTTGCCTGACCCATTCAATCCCGTTATTGCATTAAAGAAAGGATCGAAACCCTGGACCACTGTCCGCGTCGCATATGATTTGAACCCTTCTAAACATATCTCCTTGATATACATTCTTCCCCTAAATTCAAAGATCTGTGAAGGATAATCGCAAAATCAACAGCGAAAGTTTCCAACTACATTACCGTAGAAGTCCCCGAGGCCAAGGATACCTAACCAATCGAGCTTGCTTGAAAATTCAAACTGCGAAATTGAAAATCTTTTAGAGAGGGGGAAAGAAACTAGGATGTGCACAGTGTAGAGAGTGATACAGCAAGAGATGTTTTATAAATTGATGGTTTCTGAGAGAAGAAACCCAAAAGTCAGTGAGTTGAATGAGGAATCGGAGAAGGGACCTGGGGATTTCTAGAAGCGGAAGGGGTTTAATTATTTTTGAATTTCAGGGAGCCAAGCCAGCCACTCCCTCTAAATTAAGAAGCGGGAAGATGCCAGATTTGCTTTTCTTTTCCAGATGGGCCAGGCTTTTTCTAATTGCAGTTAACCTATCTGACCCATTATTTTAAAGAATCGGCCATCACAATCCAAAATGAGGTGAAAGCCTCTCGACTGTGAGGAATGGGTATGGGCGAAACCACCAGCCTGCGAGGCTTCTTTTTAGCCCATTGTTAACTTTTTTTTTCTTCGAAATTGGAATTATTTGCATATTAACGTTGTTGCTTCACAAGGAATCAGCCCGTGCGTGCTTAATCCAACATATTTTTCCCACAAATTTGGGATCATTCGGTCCATTTTCTACCGTTGAAATTAAATTTTCAATGAATTTATATGCACATGTAAGGTAAGGTAATGAATTGACCATTAAAATGGCATTGTGGTCACTCAATCATACCAATGTTGGCTACTACAATTGCAATATGTCGCAAAAATAAAGGAAAAAAGAACTACGTACCAAAAAAGTAACAAAATAACATTTCATTTTACGAAATTGCAATTACACCCCAATAGAATCAGGAACTTGACTAGGGAAGACAACATTATCATAGAGAAGCCCCGCAACTGTGCCTCCAATTAAGGGTCCAACCCAGTAAACAGCTTGATTCTTGAACCTTCCAGCAATGATTGCAGACCCAAATGCACAGGCAGGGTTCATTGAGCCACCTGAGAATGGTCCTGCGGCCAAGACATTGGCTCCTGCCATGAGCCCTATTGCCAAGGGTCCAGTGGCTCCCAGCAAACTGCATCTAGGGTCGCCGGCAGCGTAAACTGTGTAGACTAAACCAAATGTTAGCACACCTTCAAACACTGACGCCCCAAATCCTGTCATCTCTGCTGCAATAGTGTAGGTAGGAAGAGACTGCAAAATTTAAATACAGGAGTCATACAACAGATTGCAAGAAAATTAGTCCATAATCACAATTGGGAGAAAGGATAAAAATTATAAATATTTTTTGCAGAAACGCAGGGAGATTTCATTACCTGTCCAACAATGGCTACTCTCAAGAGAAGGCAAGCCATGACAGAAGCCAACATCTGAGAAATCCACTAGAATATAGCAGTGGGGACATTAATGTGGCCTCCAACGGCCAGACTAAATGTGACAGCAGGATTCACATGCCCACTGGAGACGTTGGCATCAATGTACACAGCCGATGAAAGCGCAATGGCGACTATTACCAGACTGGATGGATCTGCTCCTGGCATCAATTTCTCTGTATCATGGAAGAATCAAGCATAGTGTTTGGAAATGTTAGCAAGAAGAGAAATGCATTCTTAGAAAATAGAATTAGCATATCAAATCCTCGAACAAGGAAACCACTACCAAATTCCCACTCTACTTGCTAGTTTTATATTTAGTGAAGTTGTAAATCAACAACGAGAATCACTAAGACTCGTGTTATGCTACAAGAAAGATGACAAATCAATAATCCCATTTGCATAAAATAGAAGAAAATATTACTGGAGACATACGTGAAGCCATGGCAGATCCAACGACTACAAACACATAAAAAAAAGAGATGAACTCTGCAAGATATGATCTTAAAGCGTCGGGAGTAACAGATTGCTTGAAACGATCATTTAGTGATGCCGGGGCCATTTTTGCCAAGAAAAACAGAAGAATGATAAATGGATTTTATGGCTAATGAGAACTTGTAAATTAAAGAGGGATTAGAACAGAATCTCTCTGCCATAAATATATATGTGCTAAGAAAAGCAACCATTCGTGAAAAAGCTTGGAAGTAATTTGAAAAATAAACCGCTAAATTTCACGTGGCATCACTGCATTGTAAGTTTTGGGTGGTGGTAGTTTTTAGCTTTTTATATCTCACCACCTTTCTGAATTCGCGGAACGTCTTCGAAATCTTGCAATTCTAAAGAAGATGAGCAAGATTTCCAAAAAACAGCTACTGTATATAGTTTATCATCGCAAAAATGCAACAAAGGGGTGGACCAAGTTGCATGATGGACGTAAAGAATAATCGGTAGAAGTTTCAATTAAATCAGAGGAAGCACAGTTACTTCTTCGCTGGCACCTTCTTTAGTCAAGAAAGTAATAAACAATTTGATTGTCAATCCAATGCTACATCATGATTTGATTAGGCTTTTTTGGAAGTACAAATATGTAGAGGAGAGTGGATAAAATTCTAATGGCAAAGGAATAAAACTAGCTAGTTAGGGGATTTTGGCGGATTTCTCTATGCCTGCTTTTGGAAATCCAAGTGAACAGAGGACTGAGGACACCGCAACAGAGACAAGAAAGTCCCATGCAGGATTAAACTTCGCTGTCCGTTTTGCAAGATGTGTTCCTCAGAATATTTTCAAGAAATAATTAATTCATCTGTTTTGAATAGTCAGTCAACTAGTCAAGCATATCTGTAAAAATCTTTTGCTTAATATCAGATTACAACAGTTTGTCCTCTCACCTTGCCCTATGAAGCATAGCTATGTATCTCTCTTCTTCAGCCAAAATAGAGGAACATTTCTTTTCCAATTTCCTTTTCTTGTCAAAGAGGCGCAAAAAAAAAAAAGTTTATGTTTTCTTTCGGATGGTTTTGGTAATTCCCTATTGGGACCATGTGAAAGTAATTTGCAGTGAAATCACATGCAGGTTTCAGTTTCATGTGTGAGTACCTTCGTACTAAGGCAATTATTAGTCAAATAAAATACTTGATTGGCCAAATGACTAGGCTAGTCTCTTCGAAAACCTGGCAGCAAATCTGAAGAGAAACAGATTAATTCCTACATCTTCAAAACCCTCTAATACGAGTACTATTTTCCATGCCAATGCAAATTAGTTCCCATATCAGATGTAAATCAAATACACATTACATTTGTATAAACTTCAAGCTAAGCATTAATATTAAGCTTCAACAGAAGAGGAGGAGGAGGAGGAGGAAGAGAACTCCTAACTGGTCGGACCTCTGTCTTGAAGAGAAGAAAAGAGAGCTTGTCCACGGAGAAATACACAAATCCACCACTCGAGTGAGTAACGAATGATCCAAAACTCTGACCCACAACGCAGTGCCATGCCGGCCCATACACCGCATCAAACTCCTGAAACGAAGGGCAAACAACTGAGTTTCCGGAAAAACAAGAAGGTTAGTCGCTTAAGGTCAATTAGATTTTTGACAAATGATTTTTCTGTTCAGCCAGCAAACATTTCATTATTTCAAGGATGTTTGATAATAAATTAAACCTAAATGGAAAATTCACGGTTGTTCATCAATTCAAACAAAAGCTATTGAAATCTTGAAAAAAAAGAGCTATTGAAAATGCCCCAAAACCATCATCAATTGTGAGCCCCATTTTAGCAATCAGAAACCGTAACAAACATTATTAAGCCTTGCAAAGCAGCATAGACTTAAGAAACCCTTCGAAGTTGAAGACTTGCTTGAAGCAAAAATTCATACTAGTATTTGTATGTGCATTGCTTACCTTCTTGAGACACATGGCAACATGAGTAGGATTGGGCTCCTTCTCGAGATTTGCGTCAAGGACTGCTCTGGTGCACCGAAACGCCCGCTCCTGCATGGCACCTGGCATATCGGCCGATCTCAGCCGTATGTTTAATTCAACGGCAATTGCAGCTAGCTTCGCCTGATTGGGTGTTGGCCTCATCATGGGTGGTACCGGTAACATGGGCCTGGGGGAACACTGAATCTGCACTATTTCTCTGCTTCTTGTCAGTCTCCTCCTCCTTCCTCCATGCTCTGACTGTGGTCTCTCCATGAACTGAAACAAGTTCAAGTCTTTGAGAAACAGATAGAAAGATGGGGGCTCGTTAGAGGGAAGAAATTAAGAGACGTATTAGTGGGTGGCAGATATGTTTGAACTTTGACTAGGCAAGCTTTGTATGCGTTTGCTGATTCTGATCGTGAAAGAGACAAATGGGAAACAAATATATATATATATATATATATATATATATATATATATATATTTTTTTTTTTTTTTTTTTTTTTTTCAAGGTTCTGATAAAAAAAATAAGAGAGTGAGATGCAGAGGTAAAAGATACAAGCAGGTACGGCCTCAGACTGCTTGCCACAGCTGCTACTACTCTAGCCATGATAATTAATAAATAATGGAACTTATGAGGAATCGGGAGCCATGATAATCAATAAATAATGGAACTTATGAGGAATCGGGAGCTTCGAGGCATTCCTCTGGCTCGGCCTTTTAGCTCGGGAACAGAAACTACCATAATTTAATTGATCTATCATCATTTGCGGGCCTACTTCAACATTATTAGCCACTGCTCACTCGCTACCCCCGGTCATTATCTTCTCCTTCTTCTTCTTCTTTTCAATCCGTTTTGCAAATTGATAAATTCAAAGATTTGAACAGTCCTTAGAAAGAAAAAAAAAAAAAGATTTGAACAGTCCATAAAGCATCCTGTACGAATCTGAGTTGCTGTAGACCAAAACGAGAAGCAAAGTCCACAATAATACAAGTAGCGATTATCTGCTTTAAATTTAACAACATAAACAGAGCAACCCAAGGCTGATGTTACATACAAAATGCAATCATGCGTATACAAATGAAAACTAGATAGCAGCTACGACATATGGTTAATATAACATCACGGTAGTGAAGGACCAAAAATGGGAACACATCGATACTCGTTAAAAGTAAACTTCTCTCTATACAAAAAGTATCGTCAACGTTAAAAGATTCATCATTCATCATTCTTGTATAAAGATATTGTCCTACAGCTAAAAGGAAAACATTTTCCAAATGAAAATTGCTTATTTGTCGACTACTGTGTGTAACCATGGATTCACAAAGCCTGCATCTCTAGGCTGGTGCCCTTTTCAGTGGAGGGTTCAGTATCCCGGTTCTCGGTAGCAGAGCTCATCTCTTGAACAGGGGGAGGATTGACAATGGCCATTGGCATGACAAAGTTATCTGAAAGGCGGCCCTTCATCTCCCTGTGTTCCTGGCACAAAGCACACCAGTGCATGCAACAGTGCACCAAGCATGGATCACACGGTGAGTTCTGCAGTCCACAATAGAACAGGTTAGTAAATTGCAAGCCCAACAATTTATACTCAGATTTCCTTCAAAGGACTAGACTTTTATTGGGTCTCCTTTAATGAACAAATACAACATCATGCCAAACTAGTAGCAGCCAAATAGGCATAGGCTAGCTTTATAAGTCAGTTGAACCTATGATCAAACCTTGTTAGGGACAGAATCCCATTATGTAATCCAACCATTTGGAAAACATTCCACCCCCTGATGTAGAACAAGGATCCAATACTGCATCAGCATCACCCCTCCCCCAATATATATATATATATATATATATATATAGAGAGAGAGAGAGAGAGAGAGAGAGAGAGAGAGAGAGAGAGAGAAAGGAAAAAAAGAAAGGTCTTGATTCACTAATTATCCGATATCCTGTGAGCACATAATGCATTGCCAGTCTAGTTAAATATTAACGGAAGCAAGTAAGCCATAATAACCACCAGGTTATAAAAATGCAATTAATACAAAATTTATCAAATGCAATATGAGGAATGGCAAATGAGTATTACCAGATTTGTGTCTTTTTATTGAACAGGCTGTTTATGCAGCCAATATGGCTGTGAAAGTAACATCAACTCAACTAAGTCTTTATTCCAAAAATTTGGCGTTGGCTATATGGATTCTCTTTTTCCACTCCATCACAACAATTTAAATCACATCATGCTAATTAATGGCAAACTATAAATTGCAGCAGGATCTCAACCACATTAGCATATTTGCAAGACTTTTGCTTTGCTATGGCATAACTAATATGACACCAATCTATTATTAAAGAAAAAAACCATAACATTTTGCACTGTCTTCCTCTCATTTGGTCTCTCCCACATCCTTGGGTGGTATCAGCAGGCAGATAGACTGGTATGCATGGAAGTTCTTTAAAGTGCTTACCTCTAGCACAAAACTCTATCCTTCTCCTTACCTCCAAAACTCCCATATTTAACAACTCTCAAACAACCTCGTGCTTCTATAAAATATGCAACGAAGCATTAAGCACTAATCTTCTGTGCATCTATGGATCTACAAATGTAGAACTAATATTCTTTTACACCTGCAGGAGCATTTTGCCAACATAAAAATGAACTATTTAGAGAAAAGTCAGGCTTACCTTCAGGTGATATTTCCTCTGTAGTGATTGCCGAACAAGACCAGTGTATATGCCACACATCCACCAAGCAAAAAGCAAACCCTCGCAAATTAGAAATGATGTCCTTGGGTCAACACCATGGAAGATTGCTGTTGCTGCTGCCAGTGCCATTCCACCTTCAACACAAATGGCATGACAAATGCATGGTCTAGTCCAAGGGGTATCATCTCTCAAGCTTTCAACATTTCTTCCAAATAGAACACAAGGACAAAATAGTCCTGCCCAGCCTGTGGAGTAGTGAAATCAGGAAATTGTAAAATTGATCACAGTTTGTGTGGATGACCAATTACAGCTTAGAAAATTGGACCTGGACAAACTTGTCAAAAGAACAAAGAAACAAAAGAGAGCCAACCACATAGAAGAGGACAATAGAATGTCATCCATTCTGAGGAAGAGTTAAAAATTTGACCACCTTTCTGCATCTCATCAAGAAAAGAAATAAAGTGCGAATTCTAAAATTGTGTGCTCTATCGTAATCAGGCAGCACTACCACAAGGAACAACAATAATAATTAGAACAAGAAAATGTTAAAACCGGCATACAAAAATAAGGTACACACACGATCACACAATCACACAATATATAAAGAAGAGAAGAATAATAGACACAAGATTTACGTTATCCGACCATAAGGTCTATATCTATGGGGCAAGACAAGAGAAAAACTTCCAATATAGTGAAAAAAAGCACAATACAATCACTCAGAATTCTCAAATTCTAATCCCAATGTGTTTTCCAAATTTATCAAAATATTATCACACTATTTCTTGCAAGCCTATCAGACTGTGTCCTCTACATCCTCTACTACCACTACATACCTCAAAAAATATTCTAATCGGGTTGCAACTAGGAATGGCAATGGGGCGGGTCAAGAGCAGGGATCGATCCTCCCATCCCCGCCCCACAAGAGTTCGGGGTCTGGGAGGGGCAGGTTTCCCCACGGGGAATTTTCTTGTTATTTTTTTCATTTTAATTTATTAATATATAATATAAATTTATTTATTAAAAAATAAAATATAATTAGAAATGCTAGTTGTATATATTATTTTAATAATATATTTATATATTTTTTTAAAATTATAATATTTAAATGTATAAATATATATAAAAATAAATGATTTTTAATAAAAAAATTAATATATTAATGTAACAGCTGAGTTACAGGAATTCAAGGTGGGGAGAAGGTCTTTTCATCTCCACCCCGTAAAATCGGGGTTGGGGCGTAGTCAGGTAAAATTGATCGGGTTTGGAGACTTTTGCCATCAATAGTTGCAACACAAACTTTCGGGTCAGATATAACAAATAGGGAACACCATGTACTTACGGCTAACGAAGCAATACCTACAAAAGTTAGCATTAACCAAACACCCCAGACGGTTATAAGATGGTTATAAAATACCGTATTGCATAGTCTTTCAATGTATAAAAGATATAATAAATAATCCAATTACTTTAATCATTCTGGACTACAACACGTGTACTTTACAAAGGAAAAAAGATCATGAAGAGTAACAAAATCATTCATATGGTTTTTTCATATTTTCCACATGTCTGTCTATATTTTGTAATTTCCTTCCTTGATTCTCTATTTAATAATACAGATCTTTCTCAACATAGTTTAAATTTCGCATTGTGTGTGGTCTAATTTTATCATCTTACAACATTTATAATCAGTAGATCAACTTACAACTTTCAGTATCTTCAGTACAGCCAAAAATCCCAGTCGTCCAAGGTTCATCTGCAGGAGGCTCAAAGTTTTCGGGCAAAGGCTGCCCACATTCATTGCACTTGCGAACAGCCAACTGCCAAAGGGATATTTCATACATTACAAAAGTCAATTTTACACGGTTTGGGCCACAAAACTGAAATCCTACACAGAATATATAAATCGAATTTGATTCAAGTCAACTGGACTCCCAGAAAATCAGGCATGGTATCGCAAGTGCAAATCAGAAACATTGAAGTCTTATCACAGTGAAAACGTTAAAAATTAAATCTCAAAGTCTTGAAACAAAAAGGGTACAACAGAGAGGGAGAGAGATTGAAACCTGAGGAACTTCGATGGGCTGATTGAGTTCGCCAGGCTTAATGTCCTCTACAGCCGTTTGCTCTTTTGTCAACTTCACATATCGTGAGTTCGCGCTTGCCTCTGCCATCTGATCTCACCAACCCAAGATAAAAACCCCAGAACAATAAGGCAAATGCGAGAAAATTCTAACCTTGGGCTTCAATCCGGTGAGATATGACTGTGTAAATCAGGCAAATCTGCGGAAGCTGTCTCCAAATTAAGAGAGACAGAAGCGAAATATCTGGACCTTCAGATCCTCGAACATCGAAAGGCTTGCAAGGAAATTACAAGGTCAACTTCAACTCTTATGATCTGTAGTCCATGCGGTTTCCTCAAACACGCGAACCAAGCAAGTCGCAACGCAACTCGCAAGGCGTTTGAGGCTTCAAGCCTAGTGATTGGATCATCCGTTATGGGCCTTGGCTCATGGGATGGGTCCATTGTAATGTAATTCCACGTCATTGGACGAATAAATGTTCGCCACCTCAATGGTGTGACGAAAGTTGAAATTTCTGCTCGTTATTATTTCTTTCCTTATGCTATTATTCAACATTTTTTCCCCACAATTGTTGTTGAATTTCCACTTAAATACCTAATCATCAATTAAAATAATCGATGCCGCCCTAAAGGAAAAATTTAAATAACTTGGGTTGGGCTTTATAGACAATTTCCTTCAAGAGGTTGCTGAACTTTGTTATTTATGTGAATTTTGAATTATTCAAACTATAATATATATCAAGGAAACAAAAAGAATATTATTGGGGAAAAACTAGACATATAATATACTAAAAATAAAATAGCTCAACCTTTGGAGTTGATTCATTGTACAATCATTATGAATTTATGATCATGTATCATTTCAAGACAGGCTATATTGCTCAGTTTCCGTTGCAACGAAGTCAATGAAATACTTCCATTTTCATTTTCATGGGCTCAACGTTTGATTGCTGCTTTTGTTAGGATTTTATCTACGAGGGCCAATTTCTATACCAACCAGCCCATGCAGAAATGAACCCACTAATACCAAGGGCAACTGCATGGTTGCAAAATGGGTTGGGCGCAATATCCACCAGTGCAATAATCAAGTCTGCAATATTAGCGGCAATGGCCATTAGCCTCGTTACCCTGTCTGCTCGAATCCTTCGTCTATTGTCTTTCACTTCATTGGAATCTTCTTTGGAAGAAACAAGCAGCTTTCTCTCTGATCTTATTCCCTCTCTGATAATAATAAAATCAGCTATTATGAAAAATATATAGCCAAAAGATTCACCAAATGCTGAGACGAAGCTCATCTTTCTTGCTAATTTTGCATCCAAAGTTCCAATTCTTGATAACCAAAGAAAGCGACCATTCCTCCTGCATTAGAACAGCTAGGAATTTAAAAGTTGGGGTTGAGCCAGGGTTCCTTCTCAGGGCATTGAAGCCAGTGAGAAACCTGCCAGTTCTAAAGGCTTTCCTACTAAGGCCCGAGGCAACTTCCCATTGCTTGAATCTCTGTGGAATATCTGGGTGAGTAGCTTCTACATGCCAGTGAACGAGCTTGGACACATACTGGAAAGTCTTGACAAGCTTGTCTATGACATCTCTCTTTGCCAAAAAGACAACCAACTTGTCCACTGTGCCGGTCATGGCGTAGAAGCGAGAGGTTAATGGCTGATGTTACTTGGTATCGATGATGATGTTGAGGAACAGTTCATTTGGCTTTGTGCAGAGTTTGAGTACTTCCTAAACTAAAGAGGAGAGCCACATGTGGGTGCTCGTTCTCTTTGGATAATTCTGTAAGCTGAACGTGTGGTTGGACCATGTTTTGCTCCTTGTTACCCCTAGTTGAGAGTTGATTGATATTTAATTCTATATTTAACTTTAAAATAAAAATAGAAATATTATAATATAATATAATAATAATTTTTATTATAATATTTAATTTATTTATAATGATAATAGTAAATGAGTGGTAATCATGTGGTTGATTAATGAAGTAGACTTACCTACATGAGTTTAGGCTCAAATAGATATAGTCAAAGTGTCACGATCCGATTTCACGGATCAGACCGGCACTAAGACTTGAGTTAGTATAAAGTCTTTAAAATTTGTAGTAAGTTTTATTATCCCTAAACTCATAATCAGTATCAAAATCAAGGCTTGACATATAAATAAAATAAAATATTATAAATTTATTTGAGTCAACTCAATTCAATAACTATCAGAAAACTAAAACTATGAGAGTCCAACTTATAAACCACTTAATCTCCATTAATTAATATAATATATAAATATAATACTGTCAAAGTGGAGTTCTAATAGTTAAATAAATAAATAAATAAATAAATAAATACTATAAAAAAAAAACTATTAACTAAGAAATATCACAACTTGCGGAGAAAAAAAATACAAATTAGACCTGAAAATAAATTTGTTATCCCTGCAACCTGAGAAGAAAAATATTTGAATAGTAATGAGTATTCGACTCAAAAAGTTTAGATATTGATTACATATGTAATTTCTATAACTAACTACAATTAGTGTAATATTATCATGAAATGCACATCCAACACATGTAATAAATAATTCACTCAATATTCGCACTATAAGATAATTTAGAGCTACTCATGCACCCAATTTGTCACATCAATACATAAATATGGGAGTTGATCCCTTATATAGCTCTTTCAATCCAAATCCTGCCAGCTAGCTCAACTCAAGCCAGATTTTCACTTAAATCCAATTACAGGGCCAGCGATATCAACTTAAAGCCGTGCCTCATCCTGACTTTCCATATCCACAAGGACTATGTTCTAGCAATACCAACTCAAGCTAAGACTACCCGTTCAATCCATATCCATATATACTATATATAAATAATAAACCCAGCTCCAAATTATCCTTAGGGCGACCATCACAAATAAATAATAATAATTAAATATGCAACAACAAAAAAAATCTCTAATATATTAATTATTTATGTGCATAATTAAATATTTATAAAATGCATGGGCATGCAAGATATATAAATAAATATTAAAATTACAAAAATAATCAATATCTAACTCATGAACTAGTCGACCTGATTATAGCTAGTCCGGTTAGAGAGAAAAAATGTTAGCCAGCACCAATCACCTATACAAATATAATGATCTTTATCGATTTATTGACAAAATTAATCAATTAATTTAATTAAATAAGCATAAATAATTTATAAGGTCTTGCCGAAATTTCAGTAGAATCTTTCTTATAATCGAACCTAACCCCCTGCAACAAAAAATGCAACAATAACAACACACAGGGCTATAGGCCCACAACAATAATTATAATACCCATATAGGGCATACAAGAAACCTAATATAGGTCCAAACGTCTAGTCTCAAATTTGAGTGCCTAAATACTCTATAGTCTAAATAATTATTTTAAACACTTCAAAAATCATAAAAATATTCCCGGGAGTCCTGTATATCGTCCTCATATTATTTAAATTCATTTTACTTTATTACACTCAATCAGGAATATTTTACAAATTTTATCAACTAGCTCAACCAAGGCAAAAACTACACAACTTTAAGTTTGGGATTACCTTTACAAATTCTACTATGTGGAACGTATCCGAAACATTTGAAAATGTTGAAAATGACTATAATATTGATTATGTTCTGGGATGAACAGCCAGACATCCAGATCAGGTTGGAAACTCAGTTTCGAGGGTCGAAGAGCTATCACCAATCCAATCGCACCTAAATAAAATTTATAAATTATTTATAATTATCATATAATTATATTTAATGTATGAACATAAAAAAAAAAAACTCAAAAATCTCATCGAGCAATCTAAATAGTTTGATGATCCTTTTTTCAAATGGTGTTTGATTGGAGTAAGGTCGGTCCCATCTCAAATGTTTCATCGCTTTGAGTTCAATAGTGATCTCATATCGCCAATCCGACAATCGAATCTCTCTCCTTGCCTGCATCGAAAACAACCACCAAATCCAGTGTAGTTGGTCCCATCTGAAAAATCTCCTCCCCAGAGTCTATATGACTTTCCAAATATAATACTTAATTAATTTATAGATAATAAATGTTTTATATTACCATTAAAACCGTTATTAATAAGGCATATATTTAAATATATTAATTAAAAATATTAAAAATTAGTTTAAATTATATTTTATATATTTTAATTACAAATACGTGTCTTTGGCACGTGCCACAGATTTGATTGTTCTGAGCCGATAGAAATCATCAAGCCAAGCTCCTCCTACTAGCCTTACCGTCTCTCTCCCTGCTATTGGGATAACCAAACCCTACCCCCCACCAAAATCTCCCAGTCCTCAAACCCTAGCTTATACTCTATCAATTTCTATCATAGCCACTGCTTCTTCTCTTCATAACCTCATTTATCTCAAAGCTTCCATTGTCAGACATGGACCTCCAGCGAGCTATGCTAGACGAACTCATGGGTTCTGGTATTTTCCGCAATCTCTCTCTCTCTCTCTCTCTCTCTCTCTCTCTCTCTCGACACACTGAGATTGTTGGCTGCTCAAAGTTTCTTGATTTAGAATTCCTAATTATCAGGGTCTGCAGTTTAATCTATTTACTTTTTATAGGTTGTTCTTGCTGGTGATATATAATCGTATTTCCTTTTTAATTGAATCTTAACAATTTTTGAATTCTGATTTTATCAGATCGTAATTTGACGGAGGAAGAGAAGAAAGAGTACAAGGAAATTACGTGGGATTCTAAGGAGGTCTGTCCATACTATATGGCTCGATTTTGTCCACATGACCTCTTTGTTAACACCAAAAGTGATCTAGGTGCGTTCTATTGTTGTTTCCTTCAGATTTACTTATTTATATCCCATGTTTAGAGATTTGAAGGTTTCATTAGTTACTTTTTGTTGTCTCGTTTCTGTGACAGGGCCATGTGATAGGATTCATGATCCAAAGTTGAAAGAAAGGTATGAGCTCCTTGTTTTGTCATGAAATTGTTAGTGTTTGTTGTCTTGTTACAGAGTCCATGCTTGATGTGGTCACTTTGCCTTCAATCAATACTGGGATAGTGTTTGCATTATTGTTGTGAGCTTGGGAAACGCTATATGTTCTATCTGCAAATGTTGAGTTTCCTTTGCCATCTCTTTAGGAAAACTTTGTTCTCTCTTGATATACATCGGATGGTTATTGACACAACTGTTTATTGCATTAAATATTTCTATTAAATTAGCTTCCTCTTGATATTGGTAATTTTTGGGTCTACTTGAAATGTTGAATTTGTTTATTCTTATCAAATTAGTTGTTTAGCATGTGTAACGAAGGATGGAACTCTAATTTGTGTTGCATCATCCTATGTGTGCTAAGATGTTGATGTTTGTTCTGGGCAAGTGATCTAAAGATGCTGACAATATTATTTCAAGAAGGGGTGAATCATTTTTTGAGTCACAAATTTTTTAAATGTCTTGTCATTTTCTTACTTCATATTCTTTTTTATTGTATTGCATGGTGCTGTTTGTTTTTGTGGCAATGATAATATGAAAAGACATGTTTGAACATAGATCATGTCTTCTAAGCATCGGATCCATCATGTGACATCTATATTATAGGAATGATTTTCTGCTTGTGCTATGTTTCGCTGTGTCTCTGAGTCTGGACATATGATATTCTCCTACTATATAATTCAATCCTGTTTAATGGGTGTTTGATTAATTTCTGACTCTAGCTTTGAGAGTTCCCCAAGACACGACAGATATCTGCCCAAATTTGAAGCTGAACTTGCTCAGCGTTGTGAGAAATTGGTAGCTTCTATACTTCATTGTTTTTTGATTGTTTGTTATGGTTGACCTTCAGTAAATTCTTTTTCTGTTATAATTCCTTTTTCTTTCTTTTTAGGTCATGGATTTGGATAGAAGAGTTAGGCGTGGAAGAGAACGCCTTGCTCAAGGGGAGGAACCAATACCACCTCCTCCACTGTCAGCTGGAAAGTCTGAACAGTTATCTGTGGTGGAGGAGAAAATAAAGAACCTGCTGGTGCAAGTGGAATCCCTTGGTGAAGCTGGGAAGGTGGATGAAGCTCAAGCACTTATGAAAAAGGTGTTGCTATTTTAACTTTATCTAGCAACATCCAACACCTTCTCCCTGATCTGGAAAAACAAAATATTATGAAATAATTTAAAAGAAAAGCCAACTTAATTAGTTTATGGGAACTCACTCATTAGAAGTACTTTGAACTTTAAGTGACATTTCGCAGTTAAGATTATCTGGGTTCCTCCTTATTTGTTCTTTAATGTGTTTGAATAGATTATTTTCCAAAGTAAAAAAGTTTCCAGAAATTTAGTGTTGTCATTTTGTCAAGCATGATTGGTTAAATTGTAACTTTTGGAGTTTCTTTACAGGTGGATGAACTCAATTCTGAGAAGGCCTTGATTCAATCCCAGAGCGATAAATTATTGATGGTTCCGCAGGAGAAAAAGATGGCCTTGTGTGAGATTTGTGGTTCTTTTCTAGTAGCAAATGATGCTGCTGAGAGGACTCAGTCTCATGTCTTAGGGAAGCAGCACATAGGTTATGGCATGGTCCGAGATTTCATCACAGAGTACAAGGTGAGTTACATTTCCAAGAGTGAATTGCAGTTTGGGATTTGATTGTTCTTGCACTTCACAGAGAATGAAGAATACATTTTACAGGCAGCTAAGGAGAAGGCAAGGGAAGAGGAGAGACTAGCTAGGGAGAAGGAAGCTGAAGAACGAAGGAAGCAGAGGGAGAAGGAATATGAGAAGAGGAGGAGGAGTGATTCTAATGATAGGGACCGTTATCATGATAGAGATCGAGACAGGGAGAGGGACCGCAATCGCGAACGTGAACGGGATCATGAAAGGTCACGAGAGTGGAATGGTAGAGGTAGTGGGGATGGAGGAAAGGGGACAGAGTGGAGGTCCAGGAATGGAAGAGAGAGCGGCAGGGATAGGTACCGTGACCGGAGTAGGTCACGGTCCCCTGTTAGACATGGTCACAGGAGATCACCTAAAAGTCCAGCTCACCAATATTAAATGGATTGGTAGATAGATATCAGAGCTTTTAAATTACATGAGGTAGACTTTCAATCTTGAAGTTTTATGAGCTTGTGTTTTTGGAATCTTAAGTTTAATCAGCATCATGGGTAAAATTTTTCTTGCTATCTCACAGCTTTGTTGAGACTATACCTCCCTTTCATCAATATTAATAGAGGAGAAAAGGGTTGAGGTAGGTATGACTTGTTATTGTTATAAGTCCTTTATATTCATCTTAGGCTTTGGCTGAATTGAATTTCTTTTAAGCGATTGCCTTTAGAACATTGTTTTCAGAGTCTAGTGTCCCTCTCCTTGTATTGGGGTTATTGATGGATATCCTGTTCTCTTGTATTTAAGAGGACAGAACCAAATTATATGCTTGAATGACACTGCTGCTGATAGGGACGATGGTTTTGTGTCACAATTTTGAGGTAACACATAATTCTTATTTCTATCATGGCCACAATGGTAGACTTACCCTCCTTATTATGGATTTAATTTTTCTCAATTCAGTCGATGTAATATTGTTTGCAACTGCTGCTTTCTCCGCTGAACAGTAAAGAAAGTCTAGAATTCCAAAATCTATCGGGATTAACCATGTACAGCTTAAAATTATTTGACAGGGTGGCAATGCTTGATAAAATTATTTTACCAGGTGACCATCTGCTTGATCTTCATGATATGATTTCAATGTAACTTGTTATCATGTTGGCAATCTACAAGGTAGGGATGCTCATTGTTCCTTCTTCTAGTGCCTTTACCATTATTTGGTGGGAACTTGAACCATTGGGATGGTGCATGGGTTATGCACATGAGCTGCAGTTGAGGCCAATGGTCATTGCGTTTTTTAGGGTAATAAATGTAAAAGCTCCACACTCATCTTCATGCAGAAATGGGTTTCCTTTTTTACAGAGTAGGTTATTTTTGGAGTCAAACTTTCAAAACCAGTGTCAGACAATTGTAGGTAACTACACTCTTCTTTGTAGAGTAATTTTCATAGCATCTTAGCCTCTTAAAAGCATCATTGCTTTAATAATGTTTTGACACTTGTTTGAAAATCTACTTCAGCGGACTGGGATGCAAGGTTAAACTGCATTGCAAAACCTGTTAACTTGCGATTTTGTGGGTGCCTGGAGGTAATTTGAACATGTTTATGATATGTCGAATGGTATGTTTCTATTCTAGTTTGCAGGAAAGACATGAAATCTGGTGAACCCTGGTGGCAATATTTGCCGCAGTTAAGTGCATCCCTAGGGAATGATTTGTTCAGGGGAAAATATTTTCTAATTGAAAGATAGAGAACTGAGATGTAATGCCTCAAAGAAACCATTTGTAAGAGCAACTTGCGACTGGCATTAATTTTCCACTAGCGCCAGGACTATACGTTTTTTGGCAGTTCTTTTAATGGTGCAATTTTCTCAATTGAAGGTAAAACTACCAAAAATGTCTTCGATTGGTTTATGGTTGTTACTAATTTAACCATGCTTGGCATTTGTCATTTTATGTAATGTGATCATGAGGGAAATTTATGATCGTATGCATGTGGGCCTGTGATTTCTGTAGTGAAGTGACTTAGGCTTTGAGCTGGTTTGTGTGCCTGAGGATGCTTGGATTACGGAGATCCAATGGACATAGGGTAGTGGTATGACAAAGCTGAAAAAAAAAGTGTGCGCGTCAACTGTCAATCAGGATATTATTGTGAAGGTCATCGAAATGGTATCCTCAATGGGGACGGAAAGTGGTTGGTCATCTTCGTTTGTCTTAAAACTATTTGTCATTATTAAAGTAAATGTATGTTATCCTTGAGTTGATATTAATTTTTCTGTGTCTCCTTCACACTCTCGCACTAATCAAGTGAAGGAGCTATCTTATTACGCCCTGTTTTCTCCTATACGCGGAAAAGCATAACCATCCAGCTAACATCTTCTTCACCCCCGTGCTCCCAACCTCTTCCTATCTTCATTTGTTCCCTTTCCCCTTCCTGTTCCTTCGTAATTCCAACCAAATACTGCATGGATAGTTTATATATATATATATTCTGCCGGAATGCCAATTTAATTCAAATCAAGCAGAGTGGAGAGTACATGACTAGAACTAAGGCATATTCAGAACTCCGAACAAATTGATTTCTAGTTTATTTTATACGCTCAGTGTCTACAAAGCTTGAGGAAGAATGTAAACCATAGTAAGCAACTTGAAATAGGTGGGAGTGAAGCAACTGGGGTTGAAAGCAGACTAGATGAGACCGTTGTTGGAACCTAACGGGTGGTGGGAAACAAAGAAGCCTTGTTCATTTCTAGGTAGATTTGATTAAACTTTTATTATCATTTGCGGATTAGTGCTCTAAGTCACTTTGATGTTAAAGAATAGTGGGTGGTAATGAGGCTATTTTGAATGTTGAGTAGCTGGGTCTAAAACACTTGAAGATCTGGTCTTCCTTTACCAAGCGCAAACACCTCAATAGAGAGGATAAAAGGGAACCAGCAAAAGATAGGAAAAGTTCCTCATTGAAATTGACAAAAACATAGAAAGAATTTAAAGAAACTAGAGGATGAAGGAAAAGGAAGAAAGATGAAGAGGGAGCAAAGAACCAAGGAAGCTACGCTAAAAAAGAACAAGGAGATGAGCAGGGAGGAGGAAGCGACAACGCCTCCCTGGATCCAGATCTGTTTTGAAAGTGTTTTTCCAGAGAGTGTGTAGAAAGAGAGAAAGAGTTTTATAGCAAAACAATAAATTGAAATGAGAGCATAACTTCTAATGATTTGGAAAAATAAATTGAAAAGTGCAAGTTAATAAGGACCTTTTTACGCTCATTTTCCAACCCAAGGCAAAGCGAGAAGATGTGAAGTACAGTACCTGTGGGAAGCAAACCTGGAGCCAACAAGCACAATACCATCACACTTTCCCTACGATTTTGCTAAGCATTAATTACTGAATTTCTTAGCAGATTGTTATTGTGAACTTAGTCCATTTTAAGGTTTAGAGATAAAATGCATAAATAAAAAAGAAAGTGCAGGACTATTAAAGTAAAATATACTTTTAATATAAAAAAAAAAAACAAAAAGAGCACATTTTTTTTATAAGTAACGTTCTTGTGTAATTCTAATCTAAACTAATACGCGGAATTTTACACACAAGATTTGCTGTGGGAAGATCAAGCTGGTTCCCTGCATCCGATTTCACAAGATGTTTCAGCTGCTCTCTCGGGTTTGAGAGGCATGTGTGGAATGTTGCAAGGATAGGAGGAATCGGCATTGATAGAGCAGAAAGTACATTACTCAAGTACTCGATATCAACAGACAGCTGCTGTGCTCCACGATCAGTTATGTGCTGAATACCCCGCAACTGCTACATGTAAAGAGCAGTAGCACCCTCTGCAACCTAAAACACAAAGAAACAATTTCCCAAGTCAAATAGGCTGTGTTTACTCATTTTCAATAATAGAAATTAAGATACTTAATCGTCATGATGTTTTTCAAGTGACATGAATCCATAGCTTTAAAGGGAGAATATCAACAATGTAAAGGTTTATAATCTGACGCTGGGCACATGTTTATGAACCAAAAGGCATTTATATCAAAATTATAAAGGCATTTATATCAAAATTATGTTATCATAAAAAATTTTAGAGAGGCTGTCTGCTGATATGATATCTGAAAGATTACCAAGCTACATTAATAACGTTTTTTCCTACTTAATTCATGCACATTTTGCAAGCTTGTTCCTGCTCTTAAGGAAAGCCAACCCTACTACATATTTTAGCCATTTTTCTCATCATCTTTGTATTACAAAACTCAGAAAATTATAGACTTGGTTAGTCTTTCACTAAGCAGCCTGATCTTCTAGACTTTACTGTACATACATTCTCTAGTCAGGATCAATGTGACGTTGGATCCCTGCTAGTCATTCGCAAGCCAACCACTAAAAAAGAAAAATAAAAATAATGCTCAAGTGTGCGTAGTTTGGTTACCTTGAACATCCATTCAGTTGCGAAAAATTGGGCTTCATCATTGTTAACATCACTGTTAGATATGCCCTCCGCAAGAGGCTCCAACTGCTGGGGCAAAGTAAAAAGATATTCACCCACACTTGTTACATAAGATTGTGGGTACGCACTAAAGGTTGGAAGAGGGAATGCACTCTGTTCCTCTATTGAGGACCAAATTGGCAAACGAGACACATCACTGAGGCGTTGCCGTACTTTGGATATGAGCGCATCATATACAAGTTCATTCACAGTGTCAGAAAATGCGGCAACTCTCTGTGATGCTAGTGGAGGTGCATGAAACCGAGGATCTTTGGACTGCAAGACAACATAAAAATATCATTTATCTGAGCATCATTGAAACAGCATAGAAAAAATAAAGGGTCTTTGAAGCCAAAGAAAAAGCATCACGGGCTTGCAAATTTAAATTCAAAGGAGAAACAGAAAATCACTGCAAGGCAGTCACACTTTAAAGGCCACAACCACAGCCCCCCCTGAACTTTCCCAAGAGAGAGAGAGAGGAATACAGGGATACTAAAGTCATGTGCCTGTTCTAAAAGGTTAAATAGTTTCCGAGCCTTCTCAGGAGCATCAACAAGCCTGACAGCTGCCACATCCAAAGCAGCCCTTCCACCCAAGTATGGCTCCTTATTTCCATCATGAGCAGCAATGTGTGACTGGTTTTGGTCCAAACTGGATCCAAACACTGAAAGAGACAAACTTGTGCTCAGTCTAGCCAGAGTGGCTCTTAAGGAAGCTTCAAAGACAGAGGATCTGCTCGTTAGACAATCTGCAACTGTTAATATCTGCAAAGCCCCCTGGACAATAGACCATTCCTCTTCATTTGACATTAAGTCTACTTTGCGTATGTTTTGGCTTCCTTCCTTTTTCTCCAAGATCATGTCCTTCCTTGGATCACTGACATTATCCACCCCACAGACAGCTCTTAGTGATTTAAGGGTTTCTTGCAGGAAAGAAATGTGCTGTAACATGATGTCGTCGAGGGCAAGAATTAGTTCATCTGCCTCAGAGCCACCAGTAATGTTAATGCACCTCTCCACAGCTGCTTCAAGAAGTACAGTAACTTGGGGAATAGATTCTTCCATTCTCCGAACTGTTTCACTTAGTTCAATTCCTTGGGCTCCCACACCATGAGTGACAGGGTCAACCTCAGGAATCTCAGAAGACAGTATGGCCCGTTCCATCCGTCCATACCTACAAAACATTTAATCCCTTTGTCAGCTAGTGGAAAACCAGTATGACTTCTTGGTTTATTGATCAAGAAAGAGAAAAAATAGGTAGATGAGAAATTATATGGGTGATGGAAAGTACGTGACAGGGCTGCATTCTTCGTTATTAAGCTAAATTTTAAGAATTAGAGGCTAAGACAGATTATTACAATTTTACAGTGTTGGGATTCTAAATCCCACATGGGAATATTATAAGTAAATAAAGTGGTTAGATTACAATACTGACTTAGCTAGTCATTTTAAAGTGTAAAGTAATTTAATTATTTATATAAATCCTAATTAAAATGAATTAAATCATAATTTGATCAACACTTTTTTTAAATTTAACATACAAAAAGAAATATGGGGCTTTACGGACCAATGAGAACTAGATAATAGTTTATGCAAGCAAAAGCAGGTGCACAATTGAGCATTTACCAATTTCTTGGTGGAATGAGACAGAACAACCACATTCACATTTCTGTTTCCCATATTTGATGTCACACCAAGCCTGTAAACTATGCAAACAAAGAAAATTGTCGGCCATCACTAAAGAAGGTGCATCACTAATTCTTCTTCAAATTAAACAGATATTTGACTGAGTCTTAACCCCAAATTAAACTCATATTGACTACTGAACAAAAGTTTTAATGACATGCACTCTCTGAGGAATCAATTAATCAAAAGGAAGATCTAATTTTCGTTTACAGTTGGTCACCTCTGTTTAAATGATTCATAAGGAAGGTAAACTGCCTTCATTGTATCCAATAAAACTCGAAGATCAGATTCTGAAAATAGGTGCTGAATATTCCTTGCAAAGCTCCCTGTCTTGTTATGCAATTCAATAAGGGCCTCAAGATGCTTAGTCTGAATCTTGATACCCTTTGGCATATCTCCAGATAAAATATCTAATATGCCTAAGAGAAAGAAGCACAAGGATACAATCATCAAGATTCAATAGATGAAACAACTGTCATTTCCTCAAATTATCTAGAATGTTAAAGGAAAACAGATAACATGAAATTGCAATCATGCAAATGTAAAAGTGAAAGTACAAAAATTACAGCAAATGTTATGTGCTCAATGACACTAGAATTACAACACAAATTAAAAATAACTCATGACCCACCCCCACTAACAGATACTTTTTCACTCTGTTGTGACAGCATTGACAACCATAAGAAACAAAATTAACCAGTCATATGAATGCGCAAAAAAATTTCATGGAAAGCAGATAAATGGAATGGAGAATTTTGCCTAAATCAGCTTTACAAATCATGAAGAGTAACAACCCTAATTTTTAAATTAATTATTTTATGAATAGATATTAATATTTTATTTTATTTAAATTTTAGGAAATTATTTGAAATTTTTCGAATTTTAGAAATCGGGTTCGATTTTTTGAAAATATAAAACTTTGATAATTTTTAAAAATTAATTTAAAGATCACGTGGCAAAGCTAAAAATATATTTGGACTGTACGAATTTTTCTGAGTTTTCTAGAATTTTTTTGAAATTTTTGGGCTCGTTTTCGGTCCCAAGGTAGAGTAAAAATTCAAAATGTTGTATCCTGAATCGGACCAGAGGAATTGAACTGGACAGATCGGACCATTCGAATCGGACCGGTCCATTTCCTTTTCTTCTTCCCTTCGTGTGCGCCCGACACTCTCTCTCTCTCTCTCTCTCTCTCTCTCTCGTTTTCTCTCTCCTCTCTCCTTCTCTCGCTGCCCCACTGCCGCCCCAGCCTTCTCAGCTTATTAGCGCGCCACCCCAGCCTATCCCCCTCGTCGGCCGTCACCTGAGGCGCCCGGAAAACGATCCCGAAGACTCCCCAACGAGCAGGGCGCCGATTCAGTTTCTTGAGCCGATTGCGGCCAATCCGACCACCAATTGGATAGGGTCTTGTACCAAACTTCTTCTACACCTCGAGAGCTTTCCATAGACACTAAGAACACCAAAATCCATCAAGCGGTTTGCCCAATTTTTGTCCGGGAAGTTTTAGCCTATTTCAACTTTTGGGCTAAATTTCTAGCAAACCATGAACCCCCATGAGAAAACCGAGAGTATCAGAGTGCTCTACTCATCGAGAGCTTCGCGGCAATACCAATTTCAAAATTTTCCAACACTGTTTTTCGGTGGGTCCCGCGAAACTTCGTAGTATTTTTCCGAGCACTAAATGAGCTTAGAAAATTTCGTAAAAATTATATACTAACTCCCGTGTTGTGGGCTTCGTGTAGGTACCTTCAATTCACGAAAATTCAATGGTTGCCTAGGTCTATAAATTTCGGGCCAGGCAAACAAGTTGCCGAAAAAGTCTTGGAATTGGGTCAAGATTTTGGCTACCCCACCATTGTTAGACGTCTTGAGTGCATTCCCGGGGTCGAAATCGGCATAGGTAAACCCGAACCTTACTTTTTCTTAATTATCTAGTGCTTGAATTCGATTAAAATCTATAAAATATTCATGGTAGCTTAGAAATTTATAATTCCTTTTACATTAGCTTAGTAATAATGCTAAGGACCGTGGGGCAAAGTTTTAGAATTTTTAGAGTTTATTTGTGTAGTTTTTGCAAAAATGGTTAATTATAAGGACTAAACTGTAATTTTTCACATTGTGATTGTTGACTGTTTGGATGGTCTCAGGAGGGGCTATGTGATGTGATTGAGTTGTGAATGTGTGATTTATAGATATAGAAGTGCATTTTGAGCCATTTTACAGGTTGGTTAGGTCCTAGGTATAGGGGAGACTCTGCCAGATTTTCGGCACAACTTAGAACATCTTTGGTCTTTTCTTAGTTTGTATTGAGTTAAATGTATTAAATAATTGTAATAAAATTGTCAGTAGCGGAATGACCTTCCTCCTCCGCTCAGCCGCCACAGTGACTTCGGTTAAGTCTGTAAGTAAAATATTAATTTTAATTGTAATTTCGATATTATTATATGTTCAAGCATGCCCATGCATCACTTATAAATATGTATCTATGTAATTAAACACTAGGCACGTTTTATATTGCATTCATAATTGTTGAAGTGCCATGGATGTTGTTTGTGGTGATTTGGAGCAGTGTGTGTGCGTAGCGTGCGTGTAGTATGGTATTGGATATGGACAGGAAGGGTAAACACGGCTTGAGAGACACTCGCTGGGACCCAGTCCTTCAAGGTAGACACGGCTTAAGAGACACTCGCTGGGACCCGCATTTGATTTATTAAGCGAAAAGTTCGGCTTGAGAGACACTCGCTAGTAGAGGTTGGATTAAAAGGGTTGTATAGGGGATCAACTCCCATATATGTATTGTTTGACAGTGTTGGGTGTGTGAGTGCTCTAAAATGTCTTTTTGCTGTTATGATATGAAAATTATGACGATGTTGCATTTCACTCCACAGGGTGCATTAGCTTTAGATAGCTATAGAGATTATGGTTAAAATTGATATTTTATTCTTTAAATCGAACGCTTACTCCTGTTCATCTATTTTTCTAGGCTACAGGGGGATTATTTGTTGTGACTAACCTGCTCTTCTTCTTCGCAGGTTCATTAATAGTATTTAATGTATTTTGTATAATTGAGTTAAATTTTAGACTTCGCATGTGTTAGAAGCACTTATTTTTATTTTGGGCCTGTATTATAAAAGTTATGTTGGACCTGTAAAATTATTAACTATATGCATGATGAGATTGGATGAGAGAGCTGAGCTCCCATTTGAGTTATGACATTTTGATTATGTGGAGGGTGAGCTAAGCTCCCCAATTTATTATATATTGTGTTTACAGGTCCGGCGAGTCAAAAACTCCCCGTTAAATGGTCCATTTTATGGCTGGACTCTGTCCGGTTGAATTCTTGAAATTGGGCCCAAATGGACCTTAGAGTTGGGTTGAGGAATAGTTAGGCTTACCACGGGCCTCAGGGGCTTTAGGCTGGCCCAGGTCCTAGTGCCTGTCCAGCCCATAGTTTGGGTCGTGACAAATGTGGTATCAAAACTTAGGCTCCAGATTCATAGGGAATACATGTCTAAAGCGTTGGGAAGAGTCTAATAGAAGTCACATGGGAGAATAGGGTCCACATTCGTCTTGTATTGTCATATTTGCTTCTAGTTTCTGCTTTATATAATAAAGTGTAAATATAAGTCTATAGAGTTGTGTAACATGCCGTTTTGAAATTTTGTGGGACAATGCTGTTGAATTTTAGAAAAATGCGTAGAAGCAGAAGAGCTGCCACTGCACCAGAACCGGATGTGCCTGACGAGGTGTCGGCATAGGATGAGGTGCCTACCCTGAGGAGGCGGGGTAGGAGGCCTAGAGCTACTCAAGTAGAAGAGCAGCTACCACCAGTTCAGGAATAGTCTTTTATGGCTCAGGGTCCCATGGACCCAATGGCAGCTACCTTAGCCGAATTACAAAGAACCATCGATATTATGGCACAGTATATGGTACACCCTCCCCAACAGTAGCAGTCTACCGCACCAAGAGGGGAACCTTACAAACAAATAATTAATTTCAAGAAGTTAATGCCTGGTACTTATGATGTTTAAGATGATGCCTATCGGTTTTGGATTCTGCAAGCAGCGGGAATGGAGTTACACTTGACTGATAGGAGGCTTATAGAGTGTGTGTAGCATGTCATGGGGCCTGTGCCTAGGCAATGGATGAATGACTACATATTACCTTGGATTAAAGGTTTATCTTGGACTCAGTTTGTGGAACTGTTTATCAACAGGTTTGTGCCAAAAAGCTTCAGAGATCAAAAGCAATGGGACTTTGAGGCCTTAAGGCAAATGGCGAATCTGTAGATGAATATGCTATAAATTTCTAGAAGCGGCGGTATGCCCATACGTTATGGCTACGAGAAAGTATGAAGGTAAAGGTTCCTAAAGGGCTGAAGCGGGAGGTATGCAAACCTAGCCATGATGTACGATCCAGTCTTTTGATATGGTAGTTAATCGAGCACAGATTGAGATTAGCTATCGAGGAGATGTGATGGAAGGGCAAAGAAGAATAGAGCAGAGGGTTCTTCAGGTGTTCCCTACACGGGTACCATAGATAGTAGCGGCCAAAGTCATTATAGAGAAGAGGTAGAAGCAACAAAAAGGGTGGTTTTAAACACAAATCTCAAGGATTCATACGAGTGCAGTTCAGCGATGAGTCACAGTTGAGTTATAGCGATTAGGTCTAGTTCGGGATCCTCCTTTGCACCTTGCACCGCAGTGTAGAAGAGGACATTGAGGACCTTGTATGATGGGTTCAAGAGTATGTTTCCGGTGTGGCGGCGGGGTCACTTTGCTAGAGAATGTCTAGTGTT
>NW_026614911.1:0-88002 GCF_030052815.1 Hevea brasiliensis | reverse complement strand
AAGAATGAATGCAACACCTTGACACAAGTCAAACAAGTCAAGTCATAGTCTCATCAAAACTAATCTAGAGCAACGACACAATGTGTATCACATCCATACTCTTACATACATATATCGGGAGTTGATCCCCCTACACAGCTCTCTTTGTTTTAACCTCTGCCAGTGAGATCAACTCAAAGCTAGACTTTCTCTTAATATCCAAATACGAGAGCCAGCGAGATCAACTCAAAGTCGTGCCTACCCCGACTTATCCATAATAAGGATCGGATCCCAACAATTCAGGCTCTAGCCACGTTTACCTCTCCTACCCATATCCATATACACACCAACTCACTCACACAGCTCCCGATTGCCACAAAACAACAATCACAGCAATATCATCAATAACAAATGAAATGTAAGGCGTAACTAATTTTTGCTACATACATATATGTATAAGTGATGCATGAGCATACCTTAAATATATAAAATATTAAAATTATAAATAAAATTAATATCTACTTACTAATTAATCGATAGTCACTACAGTGGCTGGGCGGAGGAAAAAGGCTGACCCGGCTCATTTAAACATTATATCAAAAATTTTATCAATATTTATTTAAAACAAAATTTTAAAGAATCAAGGACAATCCTAAATTTGTTGAAAATCCGATAGAATTTCCCATATACCTAGGACTTACCCAACCTGCAAAAAAATTCAAATAATACTTCTAAATCTCAAATTCTCACAACCACATCTCATCAACATCATATGGCCCCTCCTGAGCCCTCGAAAACAGTCAATACTTACAAATTTGAAAAATTATATTTTAGTTCCTATAACTAACATTTTTATAAATCATTCAAACGAACTCTAAAATTTCTAAAATTTTGCCAAGCAGTCCTTAGCAATATTACAAAGCTAATACAAAAGGAAGTATAATTTTCTAACCTTTCACGAATATTTTATGGATTTTTAATCTGAACTCGATACTAAATAACTGAAGAAAGTTAGGGTTCGAGTTTACTTATGCCAAGTCTGATGCTTGGAAAGCTTCTGAGGCATCTGCAAATGGTGGGGTAACCTATAATTTTGACTCACTTCTGAAATGGTTCAGGCAGCTTATCTGCTCGACCCGAAATTGCAAATTCGGGCGACAGTCGAATTTCCATGAAACGTAAGTACTAACGCGAAACCCACTACACCAGAGGTTAGAATAAAATATTTACATATAAAACAATTATTTGAAAATTAGGGATGTTATAGTTGTCATGTTAAATTACGATGTCAATTGATTTTAGGCTCTATTTGTTTGAAAAATATTATTTTAGAAAATATTTTTTACATTTTTTAGCGTTTGATACACTTAAAAAAAATAAGTAAGTGGAAAATATTTTTCTGATCAAAGAGAAAACAAAGTTATTTTTTATTTTTTAGACTTTGATAATCATATTGAAATGTAAAAACACTTATATACGCATAATATAAATATATACTATTAGTTTAACATTATAACTAAATAACAAAAAACAATTTCATAGAAAATATTTTTTTAAGAAAAATTTTTATGAAAAATATTTTCCATGTACAAATTATTTTTTCTCAAATAAACAAAGGCTTATTTGCGATTTAGCTAAAACTTGACCAAATAATATAATCGTAATATTTTAATAAATGCATGTGGAGAATTGAAAAAAAATTATCAGTACAAATTACTTAATAAAAAAGCACTAAAGTTTAGCTTTTTTTAAAAAAATATTTTTGCCTTATAAAAAATAAAGGCTTTAATATCTTATCTTTTAAGTCTTAACTTCGTAAAGATAAATATAAATATAAATATATATATATATATATATATATATATATATATATATATATATATATATATATTATTGTTTATAATTTCAAAGGTAAAAATACTGTTAAAAATATATATCTTAGACCAGTGATAAAATGGTGAAACTATTTAGAGTGGATGTGAAATAGGAATTTCACCGATTATCGTTTTAAATGTTTAAAAATATTAAAAATAAAAATATATAAAATTTTACAAAATAACTAAATATGATAAAATTAAATATATAAGGATCATATAATTATTTAAAAATATAAAATATAAAATATAAATTATATATTTATATTTATCAAATCTGAAAAATAGGGTAGTTTTTACCAATTGTTACTTAATTTTGAAATTGTTTTATTTTTGTCCCTTATCTTTAATTTGTTACAATAAAACCTTTTAATTTTAATTTTGTTTCACAAAAAATCTCTCTAATATGCAATAGTAGTTTTAAAGATTAAAAATGATAAAATTATTTTTATGCCCTTCTCTTTTAATGATAATTTTCTAAATATTATTATTTAGAAATTTATTTAAATTTTCAATTATATTTTAAAAAATTATTCACATATTAATATTTTATTTTAATAATTAGTTATAAAAATATAAAAGTATTAATCATAATAAAACATTATTATTAATTTTATAATATTTATTTAATATTATTAGAATTGTAACTCAAAATTCAAGTAGGATTTGAAAAGATCTTTTCCTAATTTGAGTCGAGAAATATTCATCCTATATAGGATGGAGGAATATTTTATATATAGAATATAACTCTTATTTTAGTATTATTCATAAATTGAATGAGACTCTAATCAAAATAATATTATAAATAAGAATGATGAAAAAGTTATTTGGTTTTGCCCATGGAGAGTGGCTTTGCCCATGGAGAGGACTTATCGCCCATTGTAGAGAGTGGCTTTGCAAATTACTGAGGATTTGGCTTTATCCATTTTACTTACGACGTGCTACATCGGGCCGGGTGCGATGAGAAATATGCAAGGGTATAGAGCATTCCTTTGAAAGCAGCGCCATCTTGGTGCCAAGTGTGGTGTTAAATGAGCAAGAGTTCCCACATCATAGACAAGTGTAAGTAAAGAAGTTAGTACATAGGACAGATAGTAGAGCAGAACACAAGATAGGCATAGAGAACAATAGAAGATATCATAAAAGGAGATTAATTAGGAAGGAGCAGGATAGGAGAAGAATCGGGGTTGGTACTTATAATGTTGGATCACTTACGGAAAATTAATAGAGCTTATGGATACCTTGGAAAGGAGAAGGGTGAATATTGCTTTCATTCGGAGAGTAAATGGGTAGGAGAGAAAAGCAAGGAAGTGGATAATTGGGATACAAACCATGGTTTACTAGAAAGGAGAGGAACAATAGCAGTGGGCATAATCATAGGCAGAATATTAAGAGATGCCTAATATGTGAAAAAGTAGGAGATAGAATTATACTAGCAAAGCTAGTACTAGAAGGAGAAACAATAAATATAGTCAGTGCTCATGCACCATAAATAGGATTAGATAGTGAGAGTAAATAAATGTTTTGGAAAGATATGGATGATCTAATGCAGAGCATACCGAATGAAGAGAATATATTCATTGGTGGAGATTTGAATGGACAAGTAGGAAGTGATAGGCAATGTTATGAGAATATTCATGGAGGTTTTAGTTTTGGTAGCCGAAATGAGGAGGGGAAAAGCATCCTGGATTTCGCTATGATGTACGACCTAATACTAGCAAACACCTACTTTATGAAAAGGAAGTCACATTTAGTGGCTTTCAAAAGTGGGCAACATAGAAGGCAAATTGACTTTCTCTTAACTAGGAAGACAAATAGAGCTCTATGCAAGGATTGCAAGGTCATTCTGGGAGAGGCTTTAACAAGTCAACATCAGTTAGTAGTCTTGGATGTTAAGTTTAGGAACAATTCAAGTAAAGCTAGAAGAAATATTGTAGCTTGAACAAAGTGGTGGGAGTTCAAAAGAGTAAAGCAAGTGAAGCTCAAAAATGAGCTTCTCGAGTCCGAAGCATGGACTGTGGATGTGGAGGCCAATGGTATGTGGATGGATGGCATCAAGATTAGAGAAAATAGCTAGAAAAGTACTTGAAGAGTCTAGAGAATATGGACCACCCTCAAAGAGAGATGGTGGTAGAATGAGGAAGTACAAAAGGCAGTAAAGAGAAAGAGAGAATGATATAAGAAATTACCTAAGTATAATAATAATGAGGCATATGAATAGTACAAGATAGCAAAGAAAGAGGCAAAAAAGGTAGTTAGTCAAGTAAGAACGTAGGCCTTTGAAAAGTTATATGAGAAACTTGAAACTAAAGAAGGAAAGAAAGATATTTATAGATTAGCAAGGAGGAGAGAAAAGAAATGTCAAGATCTCAATCAAGTTAGGTGCATTAAGGATAAATAATGAAAAGTGTTGGTGAAAGATGAGAACATTAAAGAAAGATGGAGAAATTATTTTTATGATCTCTTTAATAATAATCAAAGTGGTACTAGCGTGAATGTAGACTAAAGAGCAATAGAAAAGAATGTGACTGATAGTAGAATCATTAGATTTTGAGTAAAGGAAGCACTTAAGAGAATGAAAGTGGGTAAAGCCTGTGGACCCGATATAATACCAATTGAAGTGTGGAAGTGTTTAGGAGATATGAGAGTGGCATGGTTATCTAACTTATTTAATAAGATTCTAAACTCAAAGAAAATGCATGATGATTAGAGAAGGAGTATTTTAGTACTTATTTTTAAAAATAAGAGAGACATACAGAGTTGCTCAAATTATAGGGGAATTAAACTCATGAGTCATACTATGAAGTTGTGGGAGAGAGTTGTGGAACATCGACTACATTATGACATGTCTATCTCTCCCAATTAATTTGGCTTCATGCTCAGTCGTTCAATTATGGAAGTGATCTTTCTCATTAGAAGCTTGATGGAGAAATATAGAAAAGTGAAGAAAGATCTAAATATGGTTTTTATCGATTTGGAGAAGGCTTATGATAGTATTCTAAGAGATGTTTTTATAAAAAGTGTTAAAACAAAAGAGAGTATCTATTAGGTACATACAAGTGTTGAAAGATATGTATGAAGGAGCAACTACTATTGTACGCACAGCGGGAGGGGACATAAGAGATTTTCCTATCTCAGATGGATTACACCAAGGTTTAGCTGTAAGCCCTTACCTTTTTACATTAATTCTAAATAAATTAACGAAACATATACAAGAAAGTATCTCTTGGTGCATGATATTTATGGATGATATAGTTCTGATAGATGAGACGCGAGAAGGAGTCAATAGAAAGCTAGAGCTTTGGAGAAGTACTCTAGAGTCAAAGAGCTTTAAGTTAAGTAGAATGAAGACATAATACATGTATTGAAAGTTCAGTAAAAGCTGAACTAGTGATAGGAAATAAGTTAGTTTGGATGGAGTGGTATTACTCCAAAGTAATCACTTTAAATATCTCGACTCAATCCTTCAAGTAGATGAGGGATGTGAAGAGGATGTTAGTCATAGGATTAAAGCCGGATGGTTGAAGTGGAGACGTGCCACTAGAGTTTTATGTGATCACAAGATTCCCAATAAGTTAAAAGGAAAATTTTACCGTACAGCATATAACCGACCATGTTATATAGTAGTGAGTGTTGGGCAATGAATGAGTCGTATGTGTCTAAGATAAGAGTTGCGGAGATGATAATATTAAGGTGGATAAATGACTATACTAGACTAGATAAAATCCGTAATGAGAGTATTAGAGAAAAGGTAGGAGTGGTGCCAATTGAGGATAAGTTGAGAGAAGGTAGATTGAGGTGGTTGGTCATGTGAAGCGTAGACATACGGAAGCTCTAGTTAGACAAGCAGAGCACATTGGGTTAGAGGATAGAAAAAAAAAGAAGGGGTAGACCTAAATTGACTTAGAGGAGAGTGGTACAACATAACCTAGAAGCATTACACATTTTCGAGTATTTAGCCCAAAATCGTTTAAAGTGGAGAAAGAGAATCCATATAGCCGACTCTAATAAATTTTTGGGATAAAGTCTTAGTTGAGTTGAGTTGAGTTGAGTTGAGTTGGCTTTATCCATTAATGAAGGGCAATTGCTCATTGCCCATTTATAGAATTCAAGATGAAGAAATTTTTGTCCATTGATGAGAAGGCTCTTACTTATGTAGTTGAAAATACCCTTTATGGTATAGTAATTAAAATAATAAAAATATTGTATTATATCTATAGGAAATTGAAATGACTAATTAATGTATTCACTATTTGCAGTTATGTAATGAGGATTCTCTTGGGTATAATTGGATTGATGGATAGTATAATTTGAGTTTATAATGATGATTATTTTATAAATAGTGGATGATGGCATGCTCGTGAAACATATAAATATTATTATTTTATATGTTTATTTTATTTTTTTTAGTTTACATACTTATGCGATACACAATAAATACTATACTTGTTAGATTTTGATTTAATTTCAAATCCTTAATCCCCTATTAGTTTAATTACAAGTCTTATTTTTATATTTTAAATAAACTAATAAATTATTTATAAAACTTATTGATTTAATACACAAATTATTTTTGCAAATATCAAAAGAAAAGGATAATAATTTTTTTTCTCAAGTATTCTCGTGATTTTAAGAAAAAAACCGTGAAGAAATGATCACATTATATTGAAAAAAATAAAAAGGACAAAATTTTCATTAGTTGTCTTATCACGGAAAAAAAAAAAAAAAAACAGAAATGGAAATGCTTTGAAGTGGATAGAAGATTACCCACCTTTCCAAGTTCAGCTTATTTTCAACAAATTTGCCACCTAATTCATCTAACTATTCGGTGGAGTTTGGCTCTGTCATGAGACTCCAACCTCCAACCAATCTGCCATCCTGCAAGAAAAAAAAAAAAGTTTGTTTATTTTAACTTTGAGGAAGAGTGTTGTCTTATCATGTTGAAGTTGGTGCATAAAGGATTGAATGCAATGTCATTATCCCCCTTTTTTTTTCCTTAATACATTAATTTTATTTAAAAAGTATAAAATATTTTAAGCACAAAAATATAAAATATTTTAATTTTCATTTTAACCTATCTTTTATTTTTTTTAATTATTAATGTATATAAATATTTGAAATTTAAAAAATAAAAAATATTTAAAATTATTTTTATTAGATAAAGCTTAATTAAATTTAAATTTAATTTAAATTTATTTTTTTAACTAATCTCATAAAAAGATTATTTACGAGATTTTTTTATAAGAATAGATAAAAAGAATATTATACAAATTCTCATAAAATTTAAGAAAATATTTTCTATAAATTTCAACTTACTTAAGAAAATCAACAAACTTATCCAATTCTTTTATTTATAAAAAAAAGTCAAATATCTAATTTTAAAAATTTTATCATTGAGGAAAAATATTTTTAATAATGGTTGTCAATTACGTTTTTTCTTTTTTTTTTTTTAATTCTAATTGAAGATTAAACTTAAAAATTTACAAGTTTGAGGTAGTAAAATTCAGTTTAAATAACTTGTATTCACTAATAATTAACACTTGACATAATTAAAAAAAATAATTTTATTTAAAACTACAAGATATTTAGAATTTAAAAAATAAAATATTTAAATTTCATTTTAACTTATTTTCTTTAAATTTTTAATATAAAATGTTTAAAATTTTATTTTAGAAGTTTTATTAGATAAAGCTTAATTGAGTTTAGAATTTAATTTTAACTTATCTTTTTTTAATATCAAGTTGATATGATGGAAGTATTTTTGGTAAGGCACCAACTTGGATTTGCCAAGTGATTATACTCTCTATAGCAAAGTCATATATTAGAAATCTTAACTCGCAAAGCGGTTATTAGAAGCCTTAGCTCGCAAGGTAGTTTTCTTAGCTAAAACAAGAGTTTTCAATCAAATAATAATTGAAGGAACTCTTTAGTTGCAATACAAGCAATTTTCAGTAACTCTAAATCCCTATTAATTTGAGGAATTATTTTGGATATTTTGTAGATGACTCGTGGGATTTCATTTTAATATGTGAATCAATTTTGTAATGGGGGTACCTCATAGTCTTGCTTCCAAATACTTTCATGACAGTTATTTCTCATGCAATCCTGTGTCTCAAATTAGTTTTGTATTGTCATCTCTACTGCTTTTAGGGCATTGCAATGAAATAATCTTTATGGGATTTTGTTTGCATGTTTGACACTTCAATTACATGATTTTTTTTATACCGCTAATCATAAGCATATGTGTGAGAAAGCTAATAACTCAAAAACTAATAACCAAAATTGTCAATTGTATCCACTATTAATTAATACTTGATATAATTAAAAAATAATAATTTTATTTAAAAAATATAAAATATATGAAATTTAAAAAATACAAAATATTTAAAATTTTATTTTAAAAATAAATTATTTTTATTAGATAAGGCCTAACTTAATTTGAAAATTTATTGTTAACTTATTATTTTTTAATTATAAATTTAATTATTAATATTAGATAATGCTTAACTTAATAATGTAATTTTAATTATATATATTTAATTTATTAGTTTAAACAGAAATTATCAATTGAATTAAAATTTTGAATTAATAGTTTTGTTATTCAGTAATTTTGATTAACCAATCCTAACTATTAAATAAGGAAAATATTGATTCAAAATTTTAATTCGATTGGTTATTTCGTTTCGGGCTAAAGATTACTAAATCAATGTACATTGGTATACAAATCAATATAATAACTAAATTTTTTTAATATATAAAAATAATAATGTAATTGGTTAACATTTATTTAATTTAGGTAAAATAAAAAATAAAAATAAATTATTATTGTGCGGATAAATATGAAGGAGCGGAAGCATGTAAATGGTTAGATTAAAGCATTGAATTTCAAAAATTTTCTTCTAGGGTTACATGCATCATACCACATCTTTTATGTGCCTAATTAATTTCAATGCTCAATTGCATATTAAAACACTTTTAATATGTATTAGGATCTATGTTTGCCATTCAAGATTATGAATTAACAAATTAATTCATTTAAACCCTAGTTTAAAAGAGAAGTTAGAGCATTAACCTCTTTGATGCAATATGGATGTGATTGGCACCTTTAGGAAGCACCTAGGACCCCATATATTGTCTCTCTAGCTTGTCCACACCAAGATCACCAATGGGCAGCCCCCAATCTTGCTTCTCAAGCCTTGCCAACCAATTATAAATTGGGTTTTTGCCTTTAGAGAGATTGTAGAAGTGTATAGGACACTAGAAACAATTTCTAGTAATTTTAATTCAAAAAAATTTAGGCAATTCTCTTTGAATTGAAGAGAAAAGATGAAGAGAAGAGGGAGATGAAGAAGTGCCACCACCTTTGAGAGAATGTGAGAGTGTTGCCTGATTTTATTTTCATATAACATCACTTTATATAATTAAGTCAAGTAATCACTTAAACCCTATGCCACATGTCACTATCACATTGCATATTATTTTTAATTAACTTAATCACATTAAGTTATGTGTCAAAACTAGATTTAATCTTGACTTTGATCACCTTGCATAATAGGAAGATAAATGGCAAACTAAAATAGTGCCATGTGTCACCATCTCATGGTGCCACATGTCACCCTTTGAAATGACCAAATTATTCTTATATTTTAATTTTGAGTTCTCAATCTAAAAATATTATTTCTTCTCTTAAAATCAATTTATATCAAATATAAACTAATTAATTAATCTCTATTAATTAAATTCATATTTAAACACTTTAAATATAAATTTAACTTATACTATACATCCAATAACCTAAATTTAGTTTCAAGTCATGCTAGGGACTTTGCAATCTTATTGCAAACCAAACCTGTCACGCCTTACCCTTTTATAAGGCATAATATGATCTCGTAGAATAACTAATGAACTACCGAACTCCACCTACCGATAACTCATTAAGTATCCTACAAGGGATTTTAAAACCATTTTCTTACATTTTGGAAGTGGTGAGCATTTTAGTAGGAATTAAAAACATTTAATTGAAGTTTCAAAACTAGTAAAAATTTTTATCCATTTTTATTTTTACGTAATTTTTGAAAAAATTTCGGCAGAGTGCCGTCTGTATTTTGAGAAAATAGTTCTTCAAAAACCTGTAAAAACACTTCCAATAATTGTTTCCACAACCCCGAACCACCAAAATTACTCAAGTCAACATAATTCAATTTAAGTCCACAATTTAACCAAAGTTTGTCATCTCAAAATACTTCATAAATTCATTTACATTGTATATAGTACTTAATTTATAAATACAGATCTTAATTTACAAAAAAAAAATCTAAAATAACATTATTACAATTTACTGTACAACTGCTCAACTTTACATTAATACATATGACATTACAATATTTCCATTAAATAACTACAAGGGTATAAATAAATACCTATACAAAAAGATTAGTGAAGTCCTTGTTAATTCAGCAGCTCACCCTGTTGCTTTTTCCTTGCCCTTATCTGCGACAGCAAAATAAGCTATCGCTGCGTATAAAAATACTCAGTAGTGCACAATAAAAATTTGAAATGCAGTACATATAACATTCATTGATAAATCACAATTTAAATATTTCGCGAATTATCAAAACTCATTATAGCACAATTTTGGTCAAATAATTTAATAAACATAGTGTTACCAATTCATACACAACTTAAGCCATGACACAAAATTTTCGATCAATGCCGCGTTGTACACCACAACAAAGCAATCTACAACCCCACTAATCGAAATCAATGAGGGAGGTGGCTAGCTAGCTAATGAGTACTCATCTGATCTACAACCTCAACTGGTAAACCAGAGAGGGAGGAAAATAATCAATCTCAACCCCATAAATGGAGGAGGAATAATAAGGCATTGTCATGCTAAGTGTGAATCCGAAATCAATTTAAAGCAATTTGTTCAAATATTTCATGCAAATCACACTAAATTTCCAAAGTCACATTTTCATTTACAAAGTGGCAATACAAAAATTCTTAAACTCATAATTAACACAGAAATTTCATAATGCGTACTAAATCAATTTTTCAATTATAAAATGCTTAAATAAGGTTATTGTGCACAAACATGACGTGAGTCGCTTCTAGGCCTTAACTCAGTCTCTTAGACCTTCCGGGTCTTTTTCAGCTGAAACATGAAATTTATAGTGTCTCAGTATCTTTGCCTCATAATAATTCCAATAATTAATTCATATATGTTTAATTCTAGCTCAATATGCTTAAACTTACATTCTTAAAAATTTTCATGTTGAGGTTACTATTCATGGTACTATTTAAATTAAACTATTGACTTTCTTATGCTTAAAAGGTATGGGAAATTCAACTATACTCACATACTACATTTTGGTTACCAATTTTGTTGGTTTTGGTTGTTTTCTTAAAACTTAAGTCTTTTAGGCAAAATTGCAAATTCTCAGTTTTGGTGTCCTATTTTGTACTGTTCCATTGGTCATATTGCTGTTAGAATTTAGCTAAGTTTTCTTCATAGAAATTGTTCCTTATTGTCTTAATTTTATCTCGCTTTTTGAATCACTCCATTTGGAGTTTTGTAGCTCAAGTTATATCCATTTGAACATAGCTGGTCGGATTGGTCTAACCCATATTTTCTAGGCACCAAACCTGGTTCTAGCAGTTTTAGGTCACTAATTTTGAGTGGCTAAATGACTTGGTTAAGGCCATAATTTGGACTTATGTTCCTCATGAAAGTTGTAGGGCTATGTCTCAGCTTTCTACTGGTAAAATTTCAGGTCATTTGGACTTGCTTAGCCCAAGATATGGCCAAATGAACAAACACTGTTCATTTGGTCATTTTTGTACAGGTCAGATTGCCTAATCAGGATTTGGTCAATTTGTTTACTATGCTATGGTCACTTTCTGGGCATGATTCCTAAATAAAAAATGTGTTATTTTGTGTCTAGTTTCATTCTCAATTGGATTCACACCAATTGGGTTGGTAATTTTTCAATTTTGGTCCCTGAAAGGGACCTTGATCCTGCTGCTTGCAGAATGTCCACAACCAATCCGAATTTCCATTTGGTTCCAACACTTCCAACACACCACAATTGGTCATACATGACCATTTTTTAGCTCAAACAAGGTGAAACACACTATTTGACCAATTCTCAAAATTTTGTCTCCCAAACCTTAGGTCCAAAACCCTAACTCACTAATTTTGTTACATTTTACTAATTCAAAGCATATAAACATAATTTCTCAACTCATTCAAGCTTAACTACTTCATAATTTGCCTCAAAAGCATTCATTCTCAACTTAAACCCTAACTGGCCGAATTCACATATAGGCCTCCAACAATTGTTTTCTTTTCCTTTTCTTATAATTTCTAAGTTTATTCAACTATAAACATAATAATTAAACTAGAAATTCAAAGTTTAGCTTACTAACCTTTCTCTTTGAAAGGTTATGGAGCTTGAAATCAAGCTTCAATGGTGGATTTTGAGAGAGAAGAGAGAGGGATGAGGGACGGCAACAAGAAGAGAAGATGAAGACTTTTGTTTTTTTTTCTTTTCTTTTGTGTGTTTTTAATCTACTTTAATTCACAATTATCCAAATAAATTTCAAAATTTTAATTATTAAGTTTATTGCATCATGCATGATGTAATAAACCTTTTCACTTTTTCAACTTTTTCTTTTTCTTTTTTTTTTTATCTATTTTTCTTTAGTTCTTTAATTTAATTCCCAATTTTGAAATTTTCTTTTGTCCGATTTTATTTGACAGTTAGGTCAGGAGTGAGCTCTAGGGGTCAATTGACCAAATTGCCCCTTGCGGTTCAATCCGGTTTGCAAATAATTCAATATTTCTTTTGGATCTTTGACCTAATTATTTGACCGGCTTAACAATTTTTTTTCATGATTTTCTCTTTTCCACTGTGTTCGCAATAGTTCTGAGGACCGTAGCGTCACATTTCTGATTCAATTTGAGTTTAGATGACCTCATGATCACTTCATGAGGTCACCCATCGCTGTGACTCTCGGCTCATTTAACTTCTTATATTCTGTTTTTCTTATTTATACTTAACTAATTGACAATTGCTAATTATTTGTGTTCAGGGCTTATCTAGTTGCCTTAGATGTGGTTCTAATTCCCTTAATTATCCGAACCGACACCGATTACCGGAATAGTAAAATATACCAGACTATGGAAATAGAGGTGTTACAAAACCTATTTAATTAATTAATTAAACTCTTTAAATAATCAATTAAATCACATTTTACTTGGTGATTATCTTGTGTATGTGTGTGACTTACTAAGCTCATTACTAATTGGCAATGAGATATGATATTAACTCTTAATATCATCAGAACTCTTTCTTACCATAAATGATTTCTCTAAATCATTTTAGACATCTCATAGACCATGGTTGACACTTAGCATAGCGTGCCATGGCCACCCAATTAGTAACAAGGAATACCTTTAAATGAACCTTTAATCATATGTTACCATGCACTAGAATCTCTCGGTTACAAAATCCCAATTCGAGCTGGAGTCATGGTTTATGTCAAACTCCATTTGCTATGAATATTATGTTCTCTTTTAATTCCAGTTCTTGATTAATTAGATTTTCTTGTCAGAAACTCTTTTCTGACTAAATCTGTCTGTCATAGCCAGGAACTTAAAACATCAAGAATAATTAAATGAACATAGAACTTTATCCCTATTTACTTAGGATAATAGATTCTATCTTGATCAACACCTACCTCCATATATAACTAGTAGGAGCCAACACATGCCCATATACCCATACACAGTACAAGTATTAAAGCAGTATCAAACTCAAACCACCTATATACAAGATAACTGTGTTATCTCAGATCTAAAGATTATATGCACTAATATGATATATGATAATGCGTTGACAAGAGTAAACTCCATGTGCTGGTCATATACATTACTGGTTCGGCCTACTTATCATGTATAAGTGCCTATCATGTTTGTCATGTGGCATGAGACTCACAATTCTATTTTATTTATATCTCATATAAATACCTTGGGAACAAACACGAATACAATCTTTCTGGATAAGTCATGTCCTATGTGAAGTATCCTCGATTGTGAACCAATTTATGATACTTTGTGCTAGAAATACTATCACTTATATTCTTAACAACTTAATAATAGAATTTCTAACAAAATATCAATGGACTTTTTCTATTACACATAAATATATTATGCAAACGGAAAAGTGAAATTGCCTTTAGTAATAAAATATGTACAAGATACATACTAAATGATATGCTCTAGGGCATACTATTAACAATCTCCTACTATAACTAGAGCCATTCATTATAATATCTTAGACCCATCTTCTCAAGATGTCGGTCTAACTGAGCTTGTGACATAAGCTTCGTGAATGGATCAGTTGGATTTTCAGCTGATGCTATTTTCTGCATGGCTACATCGTCTTGCCCAACTATCTCTCTGAATGTGGTGGAGCCTTTCTATGTGTTTGGATTTCTGGTGAGACCAGGGTTTCTTATCCAAACAGCCTCTTTTGCAGCATCTGATGCAGCAACGTACTCGGCCTCTGTAGTGGAATCAGTAGTCGTACTCTATTTAGAACTCTTCCAACTGACTGTACCTCTATTACAAATGAACACAAACTCAGAGGTAGACTTTCTATCATCAGACATATTGGAAATCAGAATCAGTATAACCATCCAATTGCAAGTCACCACCTCCATAAATCAAGAATAAATCCTTAGTTCTTCTCAAGTACTTAAGGATATTCTTAACAGCTATCCAGTGTTTCAAACCTGGATTGGATTGAAACCTGCTAGTCAAACTAACAGCATGTGCAATATCTGGCCTAGTACATATCATTGCATACATCAAACTTCCAATAGCCGAAGCATATGGAATCCTGGCCATTTTATTTCTTTCTTCAGGTGTCTTTCGAGACATCTCTTTAGAAAGGTGGATACCACGTCTTACTGGTAACAATCCTCTCTTGGAATCAAGCATGTTAAACCTCTTTAACACCTTTTCCAAGTACAGACTTTGGGATAAACCAATTATTCTTTTTGCTCTATCTCTATAAATGTAAATTTCAAGAATATAGGTTGCCTCCCCAAAGTCTTTCATGGAGAATGTATTTGACAACCATACCTTTACAGTTGTCAACATACCTATGTCATTACCTATCAACAGAATATCATCCATATATAAGACAAGGAAAGTGATAGCACTATCACTAACCTTCTTATATACACATGGTTCATCCACATTTTTTATAAAACTAAATGACTTAATGGCTTTATCAAAACGGATGTTTCAACTCCTCGAAGCTTGTTTCAACCCATAAATGGATCGCTTTAGCTTGCATACCTTGGAACTATCTTGGGACTCAAAACCCCTAGGTTGTTCCATGAAAATGTTTTCATTAATGTATCCATTGAGAAAAGCTGTTTTGACATCCATCTGCCAAATCTTATAATCATAGTATGCAGCTATAGCTAATAGAATCCTAATTGATTTAAGCATGGCAATAGGCGAGAAAGTCTCCTCATAGTTGATTCCTTTCCTTTGGTGAAACCCTTTCGCTACTAGCCTTGCTTTATAGGTCTCTACCTTTCTATCAGAACCAATTTTCTCCTTGAAAAACCCATTTATTCCCTATAGGTACAATACCTTCAGGTGGGTCAACAAGGTCCCAAACTTGATTCTTATGCATGGAATCAATTTCGGATTTCATAGCTTCAATCCATTTTGAAGAGTCTATATCTGATATAGTTTTTTCATAGGTAAGAGGATCATCTCCATGATCTACTTCTTCATGAGTAAACAACTCTTGTTCATCTTCATAAAGAAAACCATATCTCACTGGTGGGTGAGATATCCTCGCTGATCTGCGAGGAATTACTGTAGATGTTTCATCAATAGGTGTAGGTTGACTAGATGGATCTATATCCATTTGATCTGTTGGTTGGTCAGAATCCTCCAATTTTACCTCTACTTGCCTTCCTTTGCCACCTTCTTCAATGAACTGTTATTTAAGAAATATGGCATTTCTGCTTACCATAACCTTTTGTGATGTAGGCAAATAAAAATAATATCCAAAACTTTCTTTTGGATATCCAACAAATCTACCTTTTTCTGATCTAGTTTCTAATTTATCAGTGTTCAGCTTTTTGATATAAGCTGGACAACCCCAAATCTTAACATGCTTAAGACTTGATTTTCTTCCATGCCATATAAGGTGTGGAAGAAACTGATTTAGATGGAATCCTATTCAGAATATACAAAGCTGATTCTAATGCAAATCCCCCAAAGGAAATTGGCATATCAATATAGCTCATCATACTACTTACCATATTTAATAGGGTATGATTTCTTCTTTCAGATACACCATTCAGCTGTGGCGTTCCTGGAGGAGTCAGCTGGGAAACAATGCCATTCTCTTTCAAGTATTCATCAAATTCAGTACTTAAGTATTCACCTCCACGATCTGATTGAAGAGTTTTAATACTTTTTCCTGTTTGATTTTCTACTTTAGATTTAAATTTTTTGAACTTTTCAAAGGATTCATGTTTGTATTTCATCAAATATAAATACCCAAACCTTGATTTATCATCAGTAAAGGTAATAAAATAATGAAAACTGCCTCTAGCCATTTCCTTAAATGGACCACATACATCACTATGTATTAGCTCCAAAATATTTTCAGCTCTTAGTCCTTGTCCAACAAAGGGTGATCTAGTCATTTTGCCTTGAAGGCAGGATTCACAAGTTGGAGTAGGTTCAGAACCCAATGAGGATAAAATCCCCATTTTCTCCAGTTTTGCAATCCTATCTTCTGTAACATGACCTAATCTTAAGTGCCAAAGATATTTTGAACTAGAGTTGATTTTCATCATGGCATTGCATTCTTTTAGGTTGCTTGTATTATATTTGTATTTAACATTATTATCTAAATAATAAAGTCCATTATGCATATAACCCGAACCAACATATTTATTTTCAAAATAAATATTGCAAACATCATTTATGAACTGAAATTCATAACCATCTCTAGTCAAACTAGATATAGAAATGATGTTCTTAAAAGCATCAGGTACATGCAAAACCTTATTTAAATACAAAACATGTCCACACATGTATAAAGATTTAGATCCTATGGCTAAAGCTTCAATAGTTGAGCCATTGCCAACCCGGAGTCTAATATCTCGTTACTGCAAGCTGCTACTACTTGCTATACTCTGGGCAGTTCCTATTCCAGTGCCCATCCTTCTGACAGTGAAAACACTTCCCTTGCTTTTGTCAGCTTTGGTCTTTGTTTTCTATTTGGCTATCTTCTTGGAAGATCCTGAAACTTGAGGTTTCTTTTTCTTATTGCCCTTCTTCTTGTTGGACTTTCCAGCAGAAGAAGATGCAATCAAAGCTACCTCTTTTCCTTTATTGCCTAGCATATTCTTTTGGGCAATAACAAGCATGTTAAGTAAACCAGCCAAGGTGTATTCCTGCTTAGTCATATGAAAATTTGTCACAAAATTCCCAAATGACTCAGGTAGGGATTGAAGGATCAAATCCGTCTGCAGTTGAAAATCCAAGTTAAAGTCAAGATGTTCCAGCTGCTCTACAATTCGAATCATCTTGTGGACATGATCCCCAACATTCTGTCCCTCAGACATCCTCATTCGAAATAGTTGTCTAGATATCTCATACCTAGCATTTCTACTATGCTCACTATATAACTCTTGTAGGTGAAGGACGATCTCACTAGCACTTTGTATATTTTCATGCTGCTTCTATAACTCATTACTCATAGAAGCAAGTATGTAACACTTGGCTCTCATATCATGCTCCTTCCTCTTGTCCAAAGTGTCATGTTCTTCTTGAATGGGCTCTGGAGGTAAGGGACCAGGAACATTTAAGTCTAGAACATATCCAATACATTCTAGGTTTAGGACAAGTTTTAAATTTCTTAGCCAATCAGAATGATTAGGTTCCGTCAACCTATTGTGATCAAGTGTGCTCACAAGTATATTGGATGGTGGTGGTTGTTGTGTGCTCATTATTATCAGAAGAATAACTGCAGAAAATAACTAGATTAATTAGTAAATGTATCAAGTAATTAATCAAAATGATTATAGTCTTTTAATCAAATTGGTCCTTCCATTAACTTGGCGAATCCTATACTTCCAAAGTAGAAAACGAAAATCCTAGTTGGATGGATTTCTAGTGAGTGATTGAATTCTTATAGTTTTATTGATCATCCTCAGGCACATCCATTATTAGAATTACAATAAACTATAAGTGAGTAACTCCTTGCCCATCACATCTCATGTGAGGTTTAATCCTTTATCTAGCCCCTAATGCTCAAAATCTCAGGCACATCCATTATTGATTCATCTTACATTAGTTAAGTTGATCCCATTAAGCCAGTAAACATGCAAATAATTTTAATGTCCTCAGGCACATCCATTATTGGGCATCAACTTCTTTACATATTTATAACATCTCATGCTTAACAATTATTCTTAGGAAAATCTCTTAAATTAAATGCATCAAATGCAAGTATTTAAAATTTCTTAAAATAATTGCCTTAATGAAGGGCCCATGATATAATTTAATTATACCATTTGCAACTTAATCATTTGTTTGGAAGATTTAGTGGTCGGCTTAATTACTATTATGGTCTCACTTTGCACATTATCCAATTAGCATGCATACATCATATACTTGCATACATTCCCATACATCTCATACATACAAGGATAAACAATAAATATGATATAATCATGGACTTTCTAAGGGATTCAATTCTAAGCCACCAAGAATTGAATTAGGGCATTCCTAGGTGTATTTCATTCATTTTACGAGAGTTGCTGAAGGAGTACATAATCAACACTTGATCTTAATTTCCTCCCATTGGTCCCACCAATGCTCTTAACCTCCTTGATCTTCTTGCAATCCAATTACATTGTAATCCTTGGCATACCAAGGCGAATTTACAAGAATATGAACTTTAAAGTCCTCAAATAAATGAAATTACAACCCAAATTATTACAATACTTATAATATATGCCATCAAAAATAAAATTAATTATTTTATAACCCAAAGAAAAATAATAGAAATAAATGGAATCACATTGGTCTTTTATTGTCTATAATCATCCATCATGCATATTACCATTTAATAATTAAATAAAACATACATACTAAAATTAAATTGAATATCTCATATTCAACTAAAAAATTAAGATTTGAATCTCATTCAAATAAATTTAAAAATTCAGATTTGAATCTCATTCAAAAAAATTTAAAAATTCAGATTTGAATCTTATTCAAACAAATTTAAAAATTTAGATTTGAATCTCATTCAAATAATTGAATTAATTGTTTGAGTAAAATTCTTAATTAAACAATTTAATTAAGCATGGGCCTAATTATGGGCCTTAAAGCATACAACAATTGCATGATTGAGCCCATAACCATGCGCACCATTGAAGGGCCCAATCCATGCGCACCAAATGGAGGAAACAAGCATGCCGCATACATTGATGAATCCAACCAGCAATTAATCAATCAAAATTTGATTAAATCACACAATTAAATCTCATATTTGGCTCTAATACCAATTGAAGGAGCGGAAGCATGTAAATGGTTAGATTAGAGCACTGAATTTCAAAAATTTTCTTCTAGAGTTACATGCATCATATCACATCTTTTATGTGCCTAATTAATTTCAATGGTCAATTGCATATTAAAACACTTTTAATATGTATTAGGATCTATGTTTGCCATTCAAGATTGTGAATTAACAAATTAATTCATTTAAACTCTAGTTTAAAAGAGAAGTTAGAGCACTAACCTCTTTGATGCAATATGGATGTGATTGACACCTTTAGGAAGCACCTAGGACCCCAAATGTTATCCCTCTAGCTTGTCCACACCAAGATCACCAATGGGCAGCCCCCAATCTTGCTTCTCAAGCCTTGCCAACCAATTATAAATTGGGTTTTTGCCTTTAGAGAGGTTGTATATGTATATAGGACACTAGAAACAATTTCTAGTAATTTTAATTCAAAGAAATTTGGGCAATTCTCTTTGAATTGATGAGAAAAGATGAAGAGAAGAGGGAGATAAAGAAGTGCCGCCACCTTTGAGAGAATGTGACAGGGTTGGCTAATTTTATTTTCATATAACATCACTTTATATAATTAGGTCAAGTAATCACTTAAACCCTATGCCACATGTCACTATCACATTGCATCTTATTTTTAATTGACTTAATCACATTAAACCAAGTATCAAAGCTAGATTTAATCTTGATTTTGATCACCTTGCATGATAGGAAGACAAATGGCAAGCTAATATGGTGCCATGTGTCACTATCTCATGGTGTCACATGTCACCCTATGAAATGACTAAATTACCCTTATATTTTAATTTTGAGTTCTCAACCTAAAAACATTATTTCTTCTCTTCAAATCAATTTATATCAAATATAAATAAATTAATTAATTAATCTCTATTGATTAATTTCTCACAATTAAATTTATATTTAAACACTTTAAATATAAATTTAACTTGTACTATACATCCAATAACTTAGATTTGATTTCAAGTCATGCTAGGGAATTTGCAATCTTATTGCAAATCAAACCTAATTAATTAATTAATTAAACTATTTAATTAATCAATTAAATCACATTTTACTTGGTGATTATCTTGTGTATGTGTGTGACTTACTAGGCTTATCACTAATTGGCAATGAGATATGACATTAACTCTTAATATCATCAGAACTCTTTCTTTTCATAAATGATTTCTCTGAATTATTTTAGGCATCTCATTGACCATGGTTGACACCTAGCATAGCGTGCCATGGCCACCCTATGACACCCCTCACCCGACTACAGTATAGCCAAGCAAGGTATGTCACACTCGGTGCCGGAACATCCTATTTTATCTTACTTTATTCCTTTAAAAATTTTATTCTCGTTATATTTTAATATCAATTATTTTTCTATGGAGAAATCAGCAGAGTTTTCCCTGTTTCTATTACCATTTGGCGTATTTTACTATTCACCTGCTTGAAATTTCAATAATATTTTCACAATATAATCTCATCAGTTATTTTCATAATCATCTCATCACACATTCAATACTTGCAACTCGTTTGCATACATATCCATTCATACTCAATTTATGTATCAAAATTCTCAAACTTTATAATTTACATGATTTACAAGCTAATTTCATAAATTCACAATTTACATGATATACAATTAATTACAATACCATAATTTATATTACAATTAATAACTAATTATAAATATATAAAATAACTTTTGCAAGCCCTATCTACATGCATTGCTGAGGAGGTAACAACTTGAACACTTCTGCAGATCTGGACTCCAAAAATCCTAGTCAAATGTCCACTGGGTTTTAGCTTCAATACCTGCGCGAAGGAAACAAATCATCGCGCTAAGCATTTTTGCTTAGTGTTGCAATAATATAACAAGAAAATAATATATACAAATGAGAAAAACTGAAGTATAATTTAGATCATCGAGTATCAATTAAATTTAGTATGATATTTCTAATATCAACTATCTTATATTCTATTTTATCCCTCTTTAGAAGTGCTGAGTTCATACAGTAATAATATTCGATATACAGATTAATTATAGGAGTATTGTATTTTCAGTTTCTACAATTCTGAAAATTTCATTTGTACTACTTGATTTAGTTATGTTTCCATTGCTAATCTTTTTCCTCACTGCATTCAATACTAATGTTCTTAAATAATTTCAATAATTTACACTACCCAGATAACCTATAACAGGCTGACTAAACTGGATAACGGGTCGTTGGCACTGAACACTGTGGTGTCTTGGGCCGTTATACCATGGGACGCAGAACGTAAACCACATATGCAGTCAGTATGGCTAAAAAGCCATGATGACATATAATCGGGCATAAAAGCCATGAGTGCGGGTATATAGCCATGAGTGCGGGCATAAAGCTGTGAATACAGGCATAAAGCCTTACGCAGTACTGCTAAAATAATTCCCTATTGGCATGCCAATCTATCCAATCTGACACACGTATCTAGGCAATACATGGGCACATAGTACCATTAAATGTTAATAAATTGTGTTTTATAACTTCATTATTTCATGACAAATTCCAATTATAATTTATACATTCATTTGATCATTCATATGATCGCAATTCATATCAATTATCCTTCTATACCATTTTACTCAAAGTATTTGTCATTTTCACAATAATGAGAACTAACGTCTCATTCATACATAAATATGATTCATTTATTCATTCATTATATCATTCATATGATCACAATTTATAATAATTATTTTATTATATATTCCATTATATATATTTGTTGTAACATTCTAAACTTTATTTCCTAGTGGAAATATAATATCTAGACTCATTTTCATCTAATGCATATATTCATGAATATCATTTATATAATTCACAATTTATCAATTATATCATCTTTTTTTCCTTTCTAATTCCTTATCTAATTTATTACATCATTTTACATGTCCCTAGGTTCAACATTTTCATTTATATTGATTTTCAAACCACATTTCAAAATATATTAATAATGTCTTCTAAGTTCTATTTGTGATGAGAATACAATTCTCATCTACCTATTCTCATAATTTAGGTATACATTAAGTCCTTTAAGTGGGGTACCATTGACCCCATTAGCAACTTAAGTTTTTTATAGTTACTATTCACTTGACCATTTCCTTTCAGATGTTGACTTTTTAATTCATAATATGTACATAAATGTTTGATACATATTTATACCACATTTTGGATTCTAAGTTTGTTGGCATTGATTGCCAATTGCAATTCAAAGCCTCCTAAAAGTATTTTCAAAAATTCAGCTTTTATGTCATATGTTTACTGTTCCATTGGTCTAAGCTACAGTGAGAATTTGGCAAACTTTTCTTCATCAAAGTTGTTCCTTTATGTGTCTTCTTTAATTCTCTTTTTGAATCACTACAATTGGAGTTTTTTAGCTTAAGTTATGGCTATTTTACCATAACTGGCCGGATTGACCTGTACCCAGAATTTCTGGGCAATTTGATTTTGCCAGATTTGGTGTCCTAACTTGGACTAGCAATGTGAATTGGTTAGGTTTAGAATTTGAGTTTGTGTTCTTCATGAAAGTTGTTCTAAATTGTCTAATCTTTCCATTGGTATGAAATTCAGGTCATTTGGATATTTCTACACTGAGTTATGGCCAAATGAATAAACATTGTTCATTTGGTCAATATTTTAGGGCAGTATGTATGTTACCCGGATTAGGTCAATTTTTAGGCCATTCTATTGTAGTTTGTTGGCCATGGTTTCTTTATCAAAGTTGTTCCATTATGTGTCTAGTTTCATGTCCAATTGGCCTTGTACCAATTGAACCTGTCCCTCTCAAGTTACAGCTGCCCAAACTTGCTGGACTCACATCCAACCCTGCAGGTCCTATGAGGCAATATACCCAACCTCAAATCCAAAGCCACAATTCACTTCAATTCCTCATCAAACACAGCCAAATGGTCACTAATTGATCATTAGGACTTCCATTCACCAACACATGAGAAAAACCCTAAGTTTGCTCCAAACCCTAACTTCCATAATCAACTTCCATGCAATTTCACACCAACTAAGGTTATCAATCACACATATTCCCTTATCTAAGCTTGTATTCAAGTTTTAATTCAACAAAACCCATCAATTCCTCCTCTTATGGTTGCTGCCCAAATTTTACTTCTCACTTTTATACATGATTTCTTCTAATTTCTTAATTATTTACTCATATTTAAGCTAAATTCCAAGAAATAAATAAGATTTAAAGGTTAATATGCACTAACCTCTTTGAAGCCAATTTTGACCTTTCCCAATCTTCACTTTCCTTCTCTTTCTTGGCTACCAAACACTTCTCCAAGGTGTGGGTTCAAGTTTTTGTGAAGATAACTATGGGTTTTAGGGTGAAAAACAAGAGAAAATCAAGCTTTGTGAAACCAAAAATGGTGGAAGGCTCTCTCTCTCTCTCTCTCTCTCTCTCTAGATTTTGGCCAGCATGATGAATGGGGAGAAGATGACTGATTTTTAACTTAATTTTTCCCTTTTTATTTGTTTCAAGAAGGTTTGTTTAAATGTGATTGGTGGATAGGTTTTAAATGACATCATTATGATGTCATAATTAAGCATTTGATTCATTTTCTTCCTCTTTCTTTTCTATTTATTTTCAATTAAATTTTTCATAATATTTATTCATATTTTATGTCATATAAATTATTTACTTAATTGGACAATTTGGCCAAAAATCACCTCTAAAGGCGAAATGACCAAAATGCCCTCCATTTAGCTTAATGAGCTAAAATTATCTGTACCGATCTTAAAAATTCTCCTAACCTTTTCTTGGCATTCTAATGCTATCTAGGGTGCCATAGCTCTTTTCTGGCATCCCAGAAATTATTTCATGGGATTCTCCTCAGGTTTAGGGCTACTGTTAGGGTCACCTATCACCGGGGTACCGGCTCATTTAACATTGTTGTATTTTATTTCTACAATTTTTCCTTAATTTTTCTTACCATTATTTGAATTATTTATGACTCCTCACTCTAGTCTAATTATAGTTCCAGACATTCTAACTATCCGGTCAGACACTGATCACTGGAACAGTAGAACGTACAGACTATCTAAAGTGAGGGCGTTACACACCCAATCAATAACAAGGAATACCTTTAAATGAACCTTTAATCATATGTTACCATGCACTAGAAACTCTTTGTTATAAAATCCCAATTCGAGCTGGAGTCATAGTTTATGTCAAACCCCATTTGCTATGAATATTATGTTTTCTTTTAATTCCAGTTCTTGATTAATTAGATTTTCTTGTCAGAAACTCTTTTTTGACTAAATCTATCTGTCCTGGCCAGGAACTTGAAACATCAAGAATAATTAAATGAATATAGGACTTTATGCCTATTTACTTAGGGTAACAGATTCCATCTTGATCAACACCTACCTCCATATATAACTAGTTGGAGCCAATACATGCCCATATACCCATACACAGTACAAGTATGAAAGCAGTATCAAACTCAAACCACCTATATACAAGATAACTGTGTTATCTCAGGTCTAAAGATTATATACACTGATATGATATATAACAATGTGTTGACAAGAGTAAACTCCATGTACTTGTCATATAAGTTACTGGTTCGGCCTACTTATCATGTATAAGTGCCTATCATATTTGTCATGTGGCATGAGACTCACCATTCCATCTGGAAACAAACACGAATATAATATTTTTGGATAAGTCATGTCCTGTGTGAAGTATCCTTGATTGTGAATCAATTTATGATACTTTGTGCTAGAAATACTGTCACTTATATTCTTAACAACTTAAGAATATAATTTCTAACAAAATATCAATGGACTTTTTCTATAACACATAAATATATTATGTAAACGGAAAAGTGAAATTGCCTTTATTAATAAAATATGTACAAGATACATACTAAATGATATGCTCTAGGGTATACTACTAACAAAATAATTAGTTATTAATACAATAAATTTGTTAATTAAATGTCTTAAAGAGGAGGATATTTTATTAAATATTATTATTTTTAAGTAACTTGCTTACAAGTATTTATTTTAATTTGATCTTCAAGAATAATATTTTAGAGATTTTTAAATTAACTTCCTATTTTAAAATTTTTGTAATGAAAGATTATAAAATATATTTAAGATGTTTATTATTGGAATTTTTTTATTATTTTGCACGTGTAGATTAATTTTAATTTTCTTATTAATTTTAAGGTTGAGTATATAAATAGAACCTTCTTATATTGTAATTCAGTTATCAATAGTATCGAGTTATTTTTCATATTTTTATTTTTTTCCTTTTTTAATTTCCTTATTAATTTCTAGATTGAGCATTTAAATAGAGCCTCTATACATTGTAAATCAGATATTTTGTTTTAAGCACGTGGTGTCGTTCGCTCGGGTTGAGTTTAGATAAAACTCTCTCAATGAGGACAATTTCAGTATTTGAACCCAAGCATTACAATTAAACTAAGTTTATTTAGTGATAATTTCTACACCACTAATTCAATCACTTGTTGATATAGTAATTAAGATATTAATGAGTCTTTTGGGTGTTAATAAAATTAAGAGTTTTTTTTTTAATAATTTGTTCTCTATTTTTATTTTATTTTATTTTATTTTTATTTTTGTAATTTTTTAGAAATTTTAAGTGCAATTGCATTTTTAGAGTGGCCTACTGAAATGGTATTTCAATTGTGTTGCATGTCTACTGTTCATTAATCATCAATGATAGAATTTTCATTCTATTTCTTATAACCATTGGTTCTATGATTCTACCATTTCAACAATTATGTTGGTTCTACAATTTCGAGTATTAAATTTTGAGACAAATTATAAGTTAATTTTTAAGATTTATTAAAACCCACAATTTTAATTTTAGTTTTGAAATAATTTAATTTTTTAAATTTTTCTATCAACAAATTAGTCACTCAATATAAATTTAATTCATTTCATTATTAATTATAGATTAAATGATAAAAATACTCTTCATTTTTTATTTTAAAACAATTAAGTACATGAAATATTATTTTATTAATATGTCCATATATTTAAATTTTATATTTAAATAGTTAATATATGATATATAAAAATTATATATATTATAGTTAAAATATAATTAAAATATAAATATATTATGACTAAAATATAATAAATATAATTTTTAATTAAAATGTCTACTATTGTACTAAAATATTTATACCGTATTGTAAATATATTTGGTATCTATGTTTATAATTTATAAATTCATTAAACGTATTTCATTGTGATAATATATATTTAAAATTAAAATAATTATAATAATTTTATTATAATATTTTTTTATAATTTGCAATAAAATTTTACTAGTACATATTATATTAACCATGCTGTAAAATGTAGTTCACCGATAAAGGGTGGTCACACATCTGCTAACTTCCAAAGGGAAGTTAAACCGTGTATAGAAGATGAGGAGTTAACTTCTTTGGCAAAGTTAAGGACAATGGGCTCCACCCATGATGGGTGGCCAAAATGCACAAACAAAGTGACTAACTTGGGAAAGTTATCCAACTTCTATTACAACTTAGATATATGGAAATTATTAAGTGCACTTTAGAAAAGAAAATTATTGAATATACCCGATATATGTGTATCTTTACTAATAAAGATATAGATTCTATCTTCTTAAATTTAAGACTCAATTATATTTTTATGAGTACTTGATGTATATTATAAGTTCGCTTAATTCAATATATACATGTACGTGTATATGTGTGTTTTTGTTGAAATTTGCATTAAAGTAATAACTTGTCATGGTTATCGTTCAAACAAATTATTGTGTATTTTCGATGCATATGCACTCTCACATATAAAGCTGTGAGTCTTATTCTTCTAAATTTAAATAACAATTGTTTTGTTATGAGTGTCCGTTGCACTATTTTTTATTGCACCGGTGTTGACCTATAAGTTCAAAAAGAGTATTGATTTTGACGACGACAAAACTTATGTAGAATCAAACTAATCTTACTTCAAGTTATGTGAAGAATCTTCCTCGATATAATTGGAAAGTTTCATGGTTGTTGAGCCAATTTATAGATAGAAGGTATTTAATACTAGCATAAAATGAAGCAAAGTATAGGAAGATAAAGAAAATTCCCTTCTAAGATTTACTGAAGGTCTAGAGTTAAGTTTTTGAGAATGAGGATTCTTGTGCAAAACTCTGAGGGAGTGTTGCCAATGATTCATATATTTAGTCCCTAAACTATTCACTTTTAAGTGTTTGAAGATTACTGTTATCATGGTTTTGAAGTTTTTGAATGATTAAATTAATTTTTCTAATTTGGTACAAAGTTGCTAATTTTACAAGTTAAAGAAATGCAAATGGTCTATTCGTTTGCTACTGGTTGTTAGTCTGCTACCTAATTGGCTACCTAGTTTGCTAAGTATTTAGACATTGTTCTGGGTGAAGGAGCGGAACCATGAAAAACACAAGTTTAGATCATTAAAATTCAAAATTTTTCTTCTAGGGTCACATGCATCATGCAAGATTTATTTTTATCTATTTGATTTCAATGATAAACAGCATATTAAAACTCTTTTAATATATTTTTGAATCCATATTTGCCATTTAAGATTTTAGAATTAATAGATTAATTCATTAGAACCCTAGATTAGATCAAGAACAAGTGCACTAACCTGTTTGATGCACTACAGTGTGTTTGGCACCTTTTGGATGCGTCTAGGACACCAGATGTTGTCCCTCTAGCTTGTCCACACCAAGATCACCAATGACAGCCCCTTGAATAGCTTCTAAAGCTTTTCCAATCAATTAGAAAATCAGGTTTTACCTTTTGAGAGATTACAGATGTAAACAGGACACTAGAAACGATTTCTAGTATTTTTAATTCAAGAGATTGTTGGGAAATCTCTTTGAATTGATGAGAGATGAAGAAGATGAAAGGGAGAGGTGTTTTGGGGCGGCACCAATGAAACAAATAGCAGCTAGGTATTTTTCTTTTCATCCTTTCCCTTATATAGCTAGGTCACCACTTAAAACCCTTGCCACATGTCACATTCTGATTGGCTCTAGGTTTAATTGACCCAATCACATTGTACCAAGTGTTGAACCTATATTTAATCTTGACTTTAATCATCTTATATGATTAAAAGACATATGACAAGTTTATGTGTAGTGCCATGTGTCACCATCTCATGGTGCCACATGACACCCCGTGAAATGACCAAAATACCATTGTGTTTTAATTTTGAGTTCTCAACCCAAAATAATTATTTCTCTTCTTCTAATTAATTTATATCAAATATAAATTAATTAATTAATTAATCTCTATTAATTAATTTCTCATTAATTAAATTCATATTTAAATACTTTAAATATAAATTTAACTTATACTTGTTAGTAGTATGCCCTAGAGCATATCATTTAGTATGTATCTTGTATATATTTTTATTAATAAAAGGCATTTCCACTTTTCCGTTTACATAATATATTTATGTGTAATAGAAAAGGTCCATTGATATTTTGTTAGGAATACTATTCTTAAGTTGTTAAGAATATGAGTGACAATATTTCTAGCACAAAGTATCATAAATAGGTTCACAACCGAGGATACTTCATAATAAGGACATGACTTATCCAGAAAGATTGTATTCATGTTTGTTCCCAAGTTATTTATATGAGATATAAATAAGATGGAATGGTGAGTCTCATGCCATATGACAAACATGATAAGCACTTATAAATGATAAGTAGGCCGAACCAGTGACACTTATGACAAGCACATGGAGTTTACTCTTGTCAATGTTTTGTCATAAATCATATCAGTGCATATAATCTTTAGACCTGAGATAGCATAGTTATCTTGTATATAGGTAGTTTGAGTTTGATACTGCTTTCATACTTGTACTATGTATGGGTATATGGGCATGTGTTGGCTCCTACTAGTTATATATGGAGGTAGGTGTTAATCAAGATAGAATCTGTTCCTCTAAGTAAATAGAGTTAAAATCCTATGTTCATTTAATTATTCTTGATGTTTCAAGTTCCTGGCCAGGACAAATAGATTTATTTAGAAAAGAGTTTCTGATGAGAAAATCTTTTAATCAAGAACTGGAATTAAAAGAGAACATAATATTCATAGCAAATGGAGTTTGACATAAACCATGACTCCAGCTTGAGTTGGGATTTTGTAACAGAGAGATTCTAGTGCATGGTAACACATGATTATAGTTTCATTTAAGGTAAACCTTATTACTAATTGGGTGGCCATGGTATGCTATGCTAGGTGTTAACCATGGTCTATGAGGTTCATAAAATGATTTAGAGAAATCATTTATGGTAAGAAAGAGTTCTGATGATATTAAGAGTTGATATCATGTCTCATTGCCAATTAGTGATGAGCCTAGTAAGTCACACACATACACAAGTTATCACCTATTTAAATATGATTTAATTAATTAATTAAAGAGTTTAATTGATTAATTAAATAGGTTTGGTTTGCAATTAAATTGCAAAGTCCCTAACATGACTTGAAACCAAATCTAGATTATTGGATGTTTAGTATAAATTAAATTTATATTTAAAGTGTTTAAATATGAATTTAATTAATGAAAAATTAATTAATAGAGATTAATTAATTAATTTATATTTGATATAAATTAATTAGAAGAAGAAAAATAATTATTTTGGGTTAAGAACTCAAAATTAAGACACAGGGGCATTTTGGTCATTTCACAGTGTGACACGTGGCACCATGAGATGGTGACACATGGGATTACACATAAGCTTGCCAAATGTTTTTTAATCATGTAAGATGATTAAAATCAAGATTAAATATAGGTTTGACACTTGGCACAATGTGATTGGGTCACTTAAAACTAGAGCTAATCAAAGGGTGACATGTGGCAAGGGTTTAATGTGTTAACCTAGCTATTTAAGTGTGGTTATGAAAAGTAAAAATAACCAACAGCCACTTCTCTCCTTTGTCACGCCACTTTGAGGCTTTTCATCTATTCTTCTTCATCTCTCATCAATTCAAAGAGATTAGCAATCAATCTCTTAAATTAAGAAAACTAGAAATTATTTCTAGTGTCCTGTTTACATCTCTAATCTCTTTACTTTAGAAGCTGTTCAAGGGCTGCCATAGGTGTTCTTGGTGTGGACAAGCTAGAGGGACAACATCTGGTGTCTTGAAGACGAATCTCAAAGGTGCGACATTGCGATTGCATCAAGAGGTTAGTGTAATCGTTCTTGATTTAATCTAGGGTTCTAAAATTAATCTGATTAATTTTAAAATCTTAAATGGCAAATACAGATCCAAAAACATATTAAAAGAGTTTTAATATATTGTTTATCATTGAAATCAAATAGATAAAAATAAATCTTGCATGATGCATGTGACCCTAGGTGAAAATTTTTGAATTCAATGGTATAAACTTGTGTTTTTCACGCTTCCGTTCCTTCAATTGGTATCAGAGCCACTATATTTGCCATTTAGATTGTTGATTATATAATTAATTGTGTGTTTTGATCATGAGATGATTTATCCATTGCTGGTTACAATGGAGGTGTGGCGGCATGCTTGAAAAACACCATCAATGGTGCGCATGGTTTGGCTTCCATGGGTGGTTCAAGGTTTGGCTTTTAATTCTACAATTGTTGTATGATCTAAGGCCTATTCTTTGACTAATTAAAGTGTTTAATTAGTAGTTTTAATCACACAATTAAATTATGATTCAAATCAGAATTTTAAAAATTGTTTGAATGTGATTCAAATCTGAATTTTAAAAGTTGTTTGAATGTGATTTAAATATGAATTTTTAAAGTTATTTGAATCATATTTAAATCTGATTTTTTAAAATTGATTGAATAAAATTCAGATCTGATTTTTTAAAAAATGTTTGAATGTGATTCAAATCTGATTTTTTAAAAAATGTTTGAATGTGATTCAAATCTGAATTTTTAAAGTTGTTTGAATGTGATTCAAATCTGAATTTTTAAATTTGTTTGAATGAGATTCAAATCTGAATTTTTAAATTTATTTGAATCATATTCAAATCTGGTTTTTTAAGTTGAATATGAGATATTCAATTTAATTTAAGTATGTATGTTTTATTTAATTGTTAAATAGTGATATGCATGATGGATGATCATGGACTATAAAAGACCAATGTGATTGGATTTATTTCTTTTATGTTTCTTTGGGATTGTAAATTAATTAATTTATTTTAATTTATTTTGGGCATGTATTATTAAGTTTGTAATAATTTTTGGGTTGTAATTTCATTTATTTAAGTTCTTGTAAATTCGTCTTGGTATGCCAAGGATTACCATGTAATATTGGATTGCAAGAAGTTCAAAGAGGTCAAGAGCATTGGTGGGACCAGTGGGAGGAATTCAAGATCAAGTGTTGATTATGTACTCCTTCAGCAACTCTTGTAAAATGAATGAATGAATGAAATGTACCTAGAAATGCCCTGATTCAATTCTTGGTGGCTCATAATTGAATCCCTTAGAAAGTCCATGATCATACCATATTTATTGCTTATCCATGAATGCATGAGATGTATGGGAATGTATGCTATTATATGATATATGCATGCTAATTGGATAATGTGCAAAGTGAGACCTTAATAGTAATTAGAATGACCATAAAATCTTCCAAACAAATGATTAAGTTGAAAATGCTATAATTAAAGTAATTATAACATAGGCCCTCCATTGGGGTAATTATTTTAAGAAATTTTAAATAGTTACATAAGATGCAATTAATTTAAGAGATTTTCTTAAGAATAATTGTTAAGCATGAGATGTTGTAAATATGTAAATGGTTTAGTGGCCAATATTGGATGTACCTGAGGACATTAAAATTATTTGCATAATTACTGGCTCAATGGGATCAACTTAACTAATGCAAGATAAGTCAATAATGGATGTACACAGATTTTGAGCATTAGGGGCCGTGTAAAGGATTGAACCTCACATGAGATGTGATGGGCAAGGAGTTGCTCACTTATAGTTTATTGTAATTCCAATAATGGATGTACCTGAGGATGATCAATAGAATTATAAGAATTCAATCACCCACTAGAAATCCATCCAACTAGGATTTCCGTTTTCTACTTTGGAAGTGTAGGATTCGCTAAGTTAGTGGGAGGACCAATTTGATTAAAAGACCATAATCATTTTGGTTAATTACATGATACATTTACTAATTAATCTAGTTATTTTCCAGTTAATTTTACGATAAAAATGAGCACAAAACAACCACCACCATCCAATATCTTTGCAAGCATACTTGATCACAATAGGTTGACAGACCTAATCATGCGATTGGCTAAGAAATTTGAAACTTGTCTGAACACAGACATATAGGATATGTTCTAGATTCAAATGTTCCTGGTCCTTTACCTCCAGAGGCCACATAAGAGGAACATGAAACTTTGGACAAGTGGAAGGAGCATGATATGAGAGCTAAGTGTTACTGTTTGCTTCCATGAGTAATGAGTTACAGAAGCAACATGAGAACATGCAGAGTGCGAGTGAGATCCTCCTTCACCTACAAGAGTTGTATGGTGAGCACAGCAGGAATGCTAGGTATGAGATATCTAGACAGCTCTTCCGTATGAGGATGTCTGAGAGACAGAATGTTGGGGATCCTGTCCACAAGATGATTGGTGATTGAGCGATTGGAACATCTTGACTTCAACATGGATTTCCAACTACAAACGGATTTGATCCTTCAGTCCCTTCCTGAGTCTTTTGGGAATTTTGTGACAAATTTCCATATGACTAAATAGGAATGCACCTTAGCTGGTTTACTCAACATGCTGGTTATTGCCCAAAAGAATATGCTAGGCAATAAAGGAAAAGAGGTAGCTTTATTGGATCTTCTTCTGTGGAAAGTCCAACAAGAAGAAGGGCAATAAGAAAAAGAAACTTGATTCTGGTCCTTCCAAGAAAATAGCTAAGCAGAAAGGAAGACTAAAGCTGATGGAGGCAAAGGCAAGTGTTTCCACTGCCAAAAGGATGGGCACTGGAAAAGGAACTGCCCAGAGTATCTTGCTTCTCTGAAGGACAAGAATGATACACCTTCAGAAGGTATGTCCATATCTTGTTATTTAGATTCTGATGATACTCATAGTTCATCTATAGCTTGGGTTTTAGATACTGCTGCCAGTTCTCACATTTTTAATGATATGCGGAACTAGCAACAAGATGGCGACTTGCATTCTCAAGATATTAGAGTCCGGATTGGCAATGGCTCAACTGTTGAAGCTTTAGCCATAGGATCTAAATCTTTTTACATGTTTGGACATGTTTTGTGTTTGGATAATATTTTATATGTACCTGATGCTTTTAAGAACATCATCTATATCTAGTTTGACTAGAAATGGCTATGAATTTTAGTTCACAGATGATGTTTGCAATATTTATTTTGGAAATAAATATTTTGGTTCAGGTTATATGAATGATGGTCTTTATTATTTGGATAATAATGACAAACACAAATTGAATGCAAGTGATCTAAAAGAATGCAATGCCATGGTGAAAACCAACTCAAGTTCAAAATATATTTGGCACTTAAGGTTATATCATGTTGCAGAAGATAGGATTGCAAAACTGGAGAAAATGGGGATTCTATCCTCATTGGGCTCTGAGCTTACTCCAACTTGTGAATCTTGCCTTCAGGGCAAAATGACTAGATCACCCTTTGTTGGACAAGGGCTAAGAGCTGAAAATATTTTGGAGCTAATACATAGTGATGTATGTGGTCCATTTAAAGAAATGGCTAGAGGGGTTTTCATTATTTTATTACCTTTCGATGATAAATCAAGGTTTGGGTATTTGTATTTGATGAAATATAAACATGAATCTTTTGAAAAGTTCAAAGAATTTAAATCAAGTAGAAAATCAAGCAGAAAGAGTATTAAAGCTCTTGATCGGATCATGGAGGTGAATATTTGAGTCTTGAATTTGATGAATACTTGAGAGAGCATGGCATTGTTTCTCAGCTGATTCCTCCAGGAATGCCACAACTGAATGGTGTATCTGAAAGGAGAAATCGTACTCTACTGGATATGGTACGTAGTATGATGAGCTATACTGATATGCTAATCTTCTTTTGGGGATTTGCATTAGAATCAGCTTTGTATATTCTGAATAGGATTCCATCAAAATCAGTTTCTTCCACACCTTATGAGATATGGCATGGAAGAAAATCAAGTCTTAAGCATGTTAAGATTTGGGGTTGTCCAGCTTATATCAAAAACCTGAACACTGATAAATTGGAGACGGATCGAGAAAAGGTCGATTTGTTGGATATCCAAAAGATAGTTTTGGATATTATTTTTGTTTGCCTACTTCACAAAAGGTTGTGATAAGTAGAGATGCCACATTTCTTGAACAACAGTTTGTTCAAGAAGGAGGCAAAGGAAGGCAAATAGAGTTAGAATTGGAGAATTCTGACCAACCAACAGATCAAATGGATATAGATCCATCTAGTTAACCTATACCCGTTGATGAAACATCTACAGCTGTTCCTCGTAGAACAACGTGGTATCTCACCCACGATGAGATATGGTTTTCTTCATGAAGAAGAACAAGAGTTGTTTACTCATGAAGAAGTAGATCATGGAGATGATCCACTTACTTATGAAGAAGCTATATCAGATATAGACTCTTCAAAATGGATTGATGCTATGAAATCCGAGATTGATTCCATGTATAAGAATCAAGTTTGGGATCTTGTTGACCCACCTGAAGGTATTGTACCTATAGGGAACAAATGGGTTTTCAAGAAGAAAATTGGTTCTGATGGAAAGGTAGAGACCTATAAGGCAAGGCTAGTAGCGAAAGGGTTTTGCCAAAGGCAAGGAATCGACTATGAGGAGACTTTCTTGCCTGTTGCCATGCTTAAATCAATTTTGATTTTATTAGCAATAGCTGCATACTATGATTATGAGATTTGGCAGATGGATGTCAAAACAGCTTTTCTCAATGGATACATTGAAGAAAACATTTTCATGGAACAACCTAGGGGTTTTGAGTCCCGAGATGGTTCCAAGGTATGCAAGCTAAAGCGATCCTTTTATGGGTTGAAACAAGCTTCGAGGAGTTGGAACATCCGTTTTGATGAAGCCATTAAATCCTTTGGCTTTATCAAAAATGAGGATGAGCCATGTGTATATAAGAAGGTTAGTGTGATGCTATCACTTTCCTTGTCTTATATGTGGATGACATCTGTTGATGGGTAATGACACGGGTATGTTGACAACTATAAAGGTATGGTTGTTAAATACATTCTCCATGAAAAACTTAGGGGAGGCAACCTATATTCTTTGGATTCGCATCTATAGAGATAGAACGAAAAGAATAATTGGTTTATCCCAAAGTCTATACTTGGAAAAGGTGTTAAAGAGGTTTAACATGTTTGATTCCAAGAGAGGATTGTTGCCAGTGAGACATGGTATCCACCTTTCTAAAGAGATATCTCCAAAGACACCTGAAGAAAGAGATAAGATGGCGGATTCCATATGCTTGGCTATTGGAAGTTTCTTGTATGCAATGTTGTGTACTAGGCGGATATCGCATATCTTTATTAGTTTGACTAGCAGGTATCAATCCAATCTAGGTTTGGAACACTGGATAGCTGTCAAGAATATCCTTAAGTACTTGAGAAGAACTAAGGATTTATTCTTGATTTATGGAGGTGAAGACTTGCAATTGGATGGTTATCGATTCGATTTCCAATCGGATATCGATGATAGAAAGTCTACCTTTGGATATGTGTTCATTTGTAATGGAGGTGCGATCGGTTGGAAGAGTTCCAAGCGAGCACGATTGCGATTCCACTACAGAGTCGAGTATATTCTTGCATCGAGATCTTGCAAAGGAAGTCGTTTGGATAAAGAAGTTCGTGATGAACTTACGATAGTTCCTTCCATTGAGTCAAGAGTTCCACTACCTGTGACAACAATGGAGCAATCATACTGAGCTAAGGAACTAAGGTCTCACCCAAAATCCAAACACATAGAAAGGCACTACCACATTATCAGAGATATAGTTGGGCAAGGCGATATAGCCATGCAGAAAAATAACATCAGCTGAAAAACCAGCTGATCCATTCACTAAGCCTTTGTCACAAGCTCAATTAGACTGACATCTTGAGAAGATGGGTCTAAGATATTGTAACACCCCAAAGTTCGGTAGTGCGTTCTACTGCTCCGGTGACCAGTGTTGTCCGGACAGCTAGGATGCCTAGAACTACACTTTGACATGAGGGAGGAGACATAAAATAATGAAATACAAGAAAAGAAAATACAAGAAAAACAAAGGAAAAATAATAGCAAAGAAATGTGACCAAGTTAAACAGTAGGAAACCTAACGATGGGTGGCCTTGCAGGAAGTCACGGCGTGGACCGTTGACTAACCTAGAGCTGAGAACCTGGAAAACATTTTTAGGACATAAATAGACCCTTATTGAAGAATAAATATCATTAGAAAGATCAAAGAAAAATTAAATAATTAGTACAAAGAAAAGTGAGAAATCGAAAAACAGACAAAATACGGTTATTCTGAAAAATCAGGAATGCCACCGAACAGGGCATTATAGTCATTTGACATCGAAGTGTCTTTTGACCTAAATGTCCATTAAAAATAAATAGTATTACACTTAGAAAATAAAATAAAAAATTAAATTGGTGGTACCTAAAATAAATAGTGGAAATCATGGGTTAAATGTGGAATAAGTGGATAGTTAGCTTAAAATATGAATTAAATTTGTTAGTGGACCACTAAGAACATTAAAAGGATTAAAAATACTCATTAGTGGGCAGATTATTCCCACTCAAAAGTCCATCTTCCTCACTTAGCTCATCCATGCCGAATTGAAGAGTGAAAAAGAGCCACCATTGACGTTTTCTTTGAGCTTCAACCTCTCCCTCCATTTCAACTCCATTCACTTAGGTTCTTTTATGAAAAATGGTCTACACACCACAAGGAAGATATTGATACCAATTTTGAGAAGTTTGGTGAAGGTTTAGCAAGTTACAATTAAAGGTAAGTTTGCATTTTTGAAATTCTTTGTTAAAGTTTATGTTCATGTTATGGGTGTTAGCTTGGTGAAGGAAAATTTTGAGTTTGAAGGGTTATTGTTGTTTTCATTTTGGACAGCCATGAGTCACGTTTTTGATGAGGTATTTGTGCATATAATTGATGAGAAATAATGTTAATTATGGTGATTTAGTAACTTAGTGAATTATTTCATGTTTATATGGTGAATTATGCACTTTGATGGGAATTGGTATATGGGACGGCAATGTGATGTTGAAGAATCGTTTGTGGCAGCTTGTGGACACTTGAGGAATGGTATATATTGAAGGAAGTGTGGGCAGAATATTGACCTAGAAGGATTGATGATATGTATGTAAATTAACATTGTAAAGTGTATGTAAAGTTTGTAATGTTTAGGTGTGTTTGTAATGGTACTTAGAAATTGTAATTGTGAATGATATTTGGTGTGTTGAGGGTGATTGGAATCTGCCCAAAATAATGCTAATGTAATGTAGAAAATGCTTTTGGTAATGTGCCAAAACAATTTGGTAGGTAAGTAAACAAATGGCAAAGGTAAGTGTGTGTTTGAAGTTGGGGTGTGAAATGCATATTGAGGGCAGTGTATATTTTAGCCTATAACCTTGAATGTGTAACCTCAATTGGTATGAGACCAATTTGAGGTGAAACTAGGCACAAAATGTGCCAACTTTCATTGAGAAACCATGCCAAAATTCTGCTTGCAAGGTGACCTAAAAAAATGACCAATTCGGATTAGGTGCAATTAGGACCTGAAAAATGACCAATTGGGCAGCAGTGAGTGTTTAGGCCATAACTCACTCAAACCAGGACCAATTGACCTGAAATTTTGACCAAGAATAGTTAAGACCCATACCTACAAGTCTTATGAAGACACCAAAACCCAGAAATGACCAGAAGCAAGTCAAAAAGCTTGCACAAGTTCGGGTCCAAAAACTGGCCGAACCAAAGTTGACCAAATTGACCAAAAAAATGACCTAATTGGTACCATTTGACCAGCAAGAGTATAATTACCATAACTTGGTCTACTTAACTCGGATTGACCTGAAATTTTGCCCCGCGTGCAATAAGACCTAGATCTACAAGTTTGTAGTTTTGACCGAAACCCGAAAACCGAGGGAACTAGGCCGTCCGGCTAGGTCAAACCAGTATCCTGGAATCCAGCAATTTGCATTAAAATGCACTAAACAAGGAAATGACTTTGGTAAAACATACCAAAGCTAAAACCCTATCGAATATGACATATTAATGACACTAAGACCTAATTTACCTAAGCATAGCGAGGTCGGTATATTAGGTGATTAAGTGAATAATTGAGTTGATGCATTATTTACCAAACACCATCGATAGAGCGGTTTAATTTAGTCTTTGAAACACTTCAAATTGTGTTTCTCGATTAACAAGGACTCAACAAAGGGAAAGAAACACGAGTCCGCACCAGAGACGATCATCGAGGTTTGTGCACAACAACTGTTTCTTTTGAATTATTTTCAATTGAAATAAATATTGACTATTTGTATATTATTGTTTTAAATTGTGGAAATGTGTTTGATGGACACTTATTGATTGAAAAATATTGTGAATGGTTTGAAACTGTAAAAAATTGATTGAATGACATTGATGGATACTTATTGATTTAAAAGCATTGGAAATGGTTTGAAACCACAGCTATCATGTATATTGATTGTATTCCTCATTAGCTTGTCTAGTGGGGCGAATTGAATTCCCTCTCTGTTTGAAGTGTTGAGGTGTGTGCCTGTTGAGGACGAATTGGATGAGTACTCATATTTTTGCTAGCTAGCCATGTTATTCCTCATTAGTCATCGACTTTTGGGACGAATTGAACTATGGATCATGATTAAGCTGTGTGTGATTTATTGATGTGTATTGTGAGATTGTGAAATGGATTTAAACGCTCATTGACATATTCTGTCTTTTGAATTCAAACCTGATCTGACTTATGGAAAATTATTGTGATATGGATAAATGGAATTTAAATTCTTGTTGACAATTATTGTCTTGGATTTAACTATGATTTTAAGTATCCACTATTTACATGATTTATGAATTGTGATTTAAATTTGTATTTGGTTAATGTTGTGCACCATCGAGACATTGTCTCGTGATAGCTTTATTCTTTATCGCAGTAGAGACAGAGCAGGCGGCAGACTAGTGCATATACATCCAATGAGGATTTCACTGGTATTATGAGTATACGATTATTTTGCATTTTGTCTTGTAATGTATGACCTTTGTATGTACATATTGTTTTTGGTTTTGAGCGATTGTAAATTAAATTGTACCTTGAAGTTGTAAATTAATTATGAGTGTTTTGGATTGTAAAAGTTGTATTATATTTCCTTATCTCAGACTTTGAAAAGTTTCTATGGAATTGAGTTGATAAATTGTTGTGTTGAGAAAAGTATTGGAGTTGAGATTTGGGAAAATTATTGAAGTGCTTTTCTGAGTTTTTCAAGAAGCTGTTTTGTCCAAAATACGATGGCACTCTGCCAAAATTTTCTGAAATTCCAAATAAACCAAATGAGTTAGTGGTTTCACTTGATTCACCAAAGTTTTTAATACACGTAAATAGTGCTCACCATTGTAAAAGAAGTAAGAAAAGTTTTAAAATCCCTTGTAGTGTATTTAATGGGTTATCAGTAGACGGAGTTGGTAATTCATTAGGTATACTACGGGATCATGTTATGCCTTACAGAGAGGTAGGGTGTGACAGATATTGTAATGAATGGCTCTAGTGCTAGTGGAAGATTGTTAGTAGTATGCCCTACAACATATCATTTAGTATGTATCTTGTATATATTTTTATTAATAAAAGGCATTTCCACTTTTCCGTTTACATAATATATTTATGTGTAATAAAAAAGGTCCATTGATATTTTGTTAGAAATATTATTCTTAAGTTGTTAAGAATATGAGTGACAATATTTCTAGCACAAAGTATCATAAATAGGTTCGCAATCGAGGATGCTTCATAATAAGGACATGACTTATCCAGAAAGATTGTATTCATGTTTATTACCAAGTTATTTATATGAGATATAAATAAGATGGAATGGTGAGTCTCATGCCATATGACAAACATGATAGGCACTTATAAATGATAAGTAGGTCGAACGTGACACTTATGACAAGCACATGGAGTTTACTCTTATCAATGTTTTGTCATAAATCATATCGATGCATATAATCTTTAGACTGAGATAGCACAGTTATCTTGTATATAGGTAGTTTGAGTTTGATCTGCTTTCATACTTGTACTATGTATGAGTATATGGGCATCTGTGGCTCTACTAGTTATATATGGAGGTAGGTGTTGATCAAGATGGAATCTGTTCCTCTAAGTAAATAGAGATAAAATCCTATGTTCATTTAATTGTTCTTGATGTTTCAAGTTCCTGGCGTAACAGATAGATTTATTCGAAAAGGGTTTCGATGAGAAAATCTTTTAATCAAGAACTGGAATTAAAAGAGAACATAATATTCATAGCAAATGGAGTTTGACATAAACCATGACTCCACTTGAGTTGGGATTTTATAAGAGAGATTCTAGTGCATGGTAACATATGATTATAGGTTCATTTAAGGTAAACCTTATTACTAATTGGGTGGCCATGGCATGCTATGCTCTGTGTTCACCATGGTCTATGAGGTTCACAAAATGATTTAGAGAAATCATTTATGGTAAGAAAGAGTTCTGATGATATTAAGAGTTGATATCATGTCTCATTGCCAATTAGTGGTGAGCCTAGTAAGTCACACATATACACAAGTTATCACCTATTTAAATATGATTTGATTAATTAATTAAAGAGTTTAATTGATTAATTAAATAGGTTTGGTTTGCAATTAAATTGCAAAGTCCCTAGCATGACTTGAAACCAAATCTAGATTATTGGATGTGTAGTATAAATTAAATTTATATTTAAAGTATTTAAATATGAATTTAATTAATGAGAAATTAATTAATAGAGATTAATTAATTAATTTATATTTGATATAAATTAATTAGAAGAAGGAAAATAATTATTTTGGATTAAGAACTCAAAATTAAGACACAGGGGCATTTTGGTCATTTCATAGTGGGACACGTGGCACCATGAGATGGTGACATATGGGATTACACATAAGCTTGCCAAATGTTTTTTAATCATGTAAGATGATTAAAATCAAGATTAAATATAGGTTTGACACTTGGCACAATGTGATTGGGTCACTTAAACCTAGAGCTAATCAAAGGGTGACATGTGGCAAGGGTTTAATGTGTTAACCTAGCTATTTAAGTGTGGCTATGAAAAGAAAAAATAACCAGCAGCCACTCCTCTCCTTTGTCACGCCACTTTGAGGCTTTTCATCTATTCATCTTCATCTCTCATCAATTCAAAGAGATTAGCAATCAATCTCTTGAATTAAGAACACTAGAAATTGTTTCTAGTGTCCTGTTTACATCTCTAATATCTTAAAAGGTAGAACTTGAATTTCTAATTAATAGAAAAAGCTTTAGAAGCTGTTCAAGGGCTGCCATAGGTGTTCTTGGTGTGGACAAGCTAGAGGGACAACATCTGGTGTTCTGAAGACGAATCTCAAAGGCGCAGACACGCTGCAATGCATCAAGAGGTTAGTGTAATCATTCTTGATTTAATCTAGGGTTCTAAAATTAATCTGATTAATTTTAAAATCTTAAATGGCAAATACAGATCCAAAAACATATTAAAAGAGTTTTAATATGTTGTTTACCATTGAAATCAAATAGATAAAAATAAATCTTGCATGATGCATGTGACCCTAGGTGAAAATTTTTGAATTCAATGGTATAAACTTGTGTTTTTCACGCTTCCGTTCCTTCAATACTATACATCCAATAACCTAGATTTGGTTTCAAGCCATGCTAGAGACTTTACAATTTAATTGCAAACCAAACCTATTTAATTTATCAATTAAACTAATTAATTAATTAATTAAATTATATTTAATTTGGTGATTACTTGTGCATGTGTGTGACTTACTAGGCTCATCACTAATTGGCAATGAGACATAATATCAACTCTTAATATCATTAGAACTCTTTCTTATCATAAATGATTTCTCTAAATCATTTTATGCACCTCATAGACCATGGTTAATACCTAGCATAGCATGCCATGGCCACCCAATCAGTAATAAGGTTTACCTTAAATGAACCTATAATCATATGTTACCATGTACTAGAATCTCTCTGTTACAAAATCCCAACTCAAGCTGGAGTCATGGTTTATGTCAAACCCCATTTGCTATGAATATTATGTTCTCTTTTAATTCCAGTTCTTGATTAAAAAGATTTTCTCATCAGAAAGTCTTTTCTGATTAAATCTATCTGTCCTGGCCAGAAACTTGAAATATCAAGAACAATTAAATGAACATAGGATTTTATCTCTATTTACTTAGAGGAACAGATTCCATCTTAATCAACACCTACCTTCATAAATAACTAGTAGGAGCTAACACACGCCCATATACCCATACACAGTATAAGTATGAAAGCAGTATCAAACTCAAACCACCTATATACAAGATAACTGTGCTATCTCAGGTCTAAAGATTATATGCAATGATATGATTTATGACAATACATTGACAAGAGTAAACTCCATGTGCTTGTCATAAATGTCACTGGTTCGACCTACTTATCATGTATAAGTGCCTATCATATTTGTTATCTGGCATGAGACTCACCATTCCATCTTATTTATATCTCATATAAATAACTTAGGAACAAACATGAATACAATCTTTCTGGATAAGTCATGTCCTTATTGTGAAGTATCCTCGATTGTGAACCTATTTATGATACTTTGTGCTAGAAATACTGTCACTCATATTCTTACAACTTAAGAATAGAATTTCTAACAAGATATCAATGGACCTTTTCTATTACACATAAATATATTATGTAAACAGAAAAGTGAAAATGCCTTTTATTAACAAAGCATGTACAAGATACATACTAAATGATATGCTCTAGGGCATACTACTAACACTGGGTTTGTACAAAATAATAAAATAACAGCTAATTCTTTCAAACTTGTAACTACAACATTCCAAAAGGGTTTCAAATGGTTTAAAATGTTTTGGGACTTTATAAACACTTATTTTACACCATTTTACATTAAATGAAAATTTTAGAATAGCCCCTCTTTGAAACTCATTTAAAGTTTTTATTCAAGTGCCTTAAATTCTATTTGAGCTACATTGACATATCTATTCTCTCTCATTTTTATAGTGCTGAATGTATTGAGTAAAATTGAGTGAAAATCAACCTAAATGTCATTTATGAGGAATATTTAAGCATCTGTTGAAGCTTGATGTGAGTAGAGTGTTTGAGATAACACTTGTAAAGGTTTCAAGCACCTAATGAAGTATTGAAGATTGTGAATGTATAATGGATAGCCTCTTGCTCATTGAAAAGAGTAAATAGTAGAGTGAAGACTCAAAGTAGACCTTTGAGAAAATGGAGTAGGTTAGTTAAGCAGAACCATCATAAAAAATTCTTGTGTTCAATTTTCTCAACCTTTAACTCTTTACTCGATATCATTTGTTTTACTTTATTGATAATTTTGAGTTAAATGACATATTTGATGGGTTGATTGAATTGATTTAGCAATATATTGAGTTAATTGAGAAGCATTTTGTGTTGAGTTGTCTTGATCTTATTCAAAGTACTAAGTTGTGAATATTTGAGATATACATCTTGATTTGTCTGAACTTGAGTAGTTGTTGCACTTTGAATAAACTATATTAGTGACACATATTTGAGTTACTTGGCACTATCACTGCACTTAGGTATTTACTTTGGAACTAAGCCACAATTTTTCAAAGTTTACATGTAATGTTGAAAAATTATTTAAGTCCAATTCACCCCTCTTGAATTATTTTTGGGACTACAAGTCTATAACCAAGTGTACTATATAATCGGCCTATGATGCAACTCTTAGGCCGATATAAGTATAGTGTAGTATGCTTGCAATTGGATGAGTTTCATTCTTGGCCCAAGCAAGTGAAACTTGAGTTCCATAGTGCAGAAAATTGAGTAATTTTTTGAGAGCAGTTGTGCTTTGTGCATGATGTGTTAAGTCCTTCTCTTTTTCTTATGGTTTGTATCTTTGAGCAAATTATTGTTTTTGCAATTCAAGCACATTTAGACTACAAATTTATGTATATGGTTTGTTATTTTAATGTCATCATATGTTGGATTAATCATATAAGTCTTGGAGCATATGGGTTATGCATGAATATGGATTATGGTCCATTAATATCCAAACTTCTCAACAAATTTAATTAATAAATTTCATAATATGATAATTTTTATTTATTTGATTTTATAAAAAAATATATAATCACATTAACTTTTTTAAAATGTCAATCACATTAATTTTAATTATTACCTAAAAAATAAAATTTTAGACTATATCATGGCAAATTAGAGTTTTATAATCACATATAAAGGAAAAAAACATCACATAAACCATCGTATATACTATTTTTATTTACATAATGACTCCCTTTTTAATATTGTATAATTTACTAATTTGTTCAATATAATACCTTATACATATATATATATATATAAATACTTTTATAAATAAAAAATCAAATTATGGAATTTATTAATTTGATTAATATAAATTTTACCCATAAAATTTTATGAAAGATTATAATAAAATTATTTTAATTTTTTTATCACGCTAACAAGTATTTAATGAATTTATGAATTATAAATACAAATATAAAATACATTTATAGTACAAATATTTTAATAATTCTATTCTCAATAATTTAGGACACTACACATAGAGGTTATCTCAATAAAACAATTATATTTATTATATTTTAGGCATAATATATGTATATATTATATTTTAAATAAAATATATAATTATGTAAAAGTAATGAATAATAATTTAAAAATAAAATAATTAACTATATGAGTATAAAATTTAGATAAATAAATTATTTTGTTAATAAAATAAAACTCTAGGATTCTTTCAAATTAAAAATAAAGTTATGGATGTTTTAGTTATTTTTTTATAATTAACAGTAAATTAGCTTAAATAGACTAAATCATAAATTTTACAAACCTCAAAAATTAATTTATTATTTACCTTAAATTTTATGTTAAGAGTTGAAGTGTCAGTCTTAATGCAATATAAAATAGTTAAAAAAAAAGTCAATTTTCATTATTTAAAGCTATAATTATAACCTGTTTGTCATTTTATTTGGAAGATTGAAACTATTTTTTTAAATAAAAATATTATTTTAAATGCTATTGAAAAAAGTAGTTTAGAAAAAATTATTTTATTATTTTAATATTTTTATAATTAAAATTTAATAAATTTAATTTTAAATTATTTTTTAATATTATTTAACTAATATATTTAAAAGAATAATTTTTTCAATAGCAATTTTAATAAAATGCTAAATAGACGCTTAGATCGATCGGGAAGATGAGAATTTCCCTCCCTTAATAATTAGAGTTTAACTCTATTGAAAAACACTCAAAATTTATTTATTTTAAATGTATCAAAACAATTTGGAGAGTGCACTCTTAAGATCGCCCAATTAAGAATTTATTCTAGGTAAGCAAAAATTGACTTAAAAATACCCTTAACGGTAAGTACCAAAAAAATTATAGTCATAACATTAAAAGTTAATATTTTTAATTCTTTTAGCTTGGTCATTCAACTATTAATATTTTAATAAAGGGCAATTGCGTTGTAAGTAAGGGGCTGTAGTTTTAAAAATTATAATTTTATCCTTAAATTTTTATTTTATGATTTTTTCTAAAATATTGTTCACTCTTAAAATTGTTTAAATTTAAAAATTTAACTATAAAATTTATTACTTTTTTTTAAAACTACTATTTACCTCTTTAATATTTTTATTTTTGTTTTGATATAAATTTCATTCATATTTTTATATTATTTAAGTTTGACCTCTTAATATTTTATATTATCATTTTAGTCCCTATATTTTTATCAAAATTTATATAATTTCTAATTTCGACACTGATTTTAATTATTAATGCAATACCAAATAGCTAAAAAACAGCATAAGAAAATTAATCTAGAAAGTTAATTAATCTCTAGAGCTAAGAAAGGTTTAAAAAAGATTACCACGCATAGAAGAAAGTTCTTCCAATTTTATATATGTTTCTTTAAAAAATAATTTAGTTGATTAATAGTTCAAATGATTCTGAAAACTCGTATATATTGAACACAACTTATCAAAGTCTCACAATAAATAGAACAGTAACTCATATTGATTGCTTAGAAATCTGAGTACAAAGCTAAAGGTAATTAAGGGTCTGTTTGGTTTAACTGTTGAATACAGTTAATAATTGTTAGCGGATAGTTATTGTTGTTAGTTGATAGCTGGTAGCTGATGATAGCTAATTTATGTTAAGTGTTTAGTAAAATTATATTTAACTATTGCTGTTGATATGTGAAATGACTAATAAGAGTATATATTATATAATTTATTTTATTATTGAAATAAATATAAAATTATAAATTTATTATATTATATTATTTATTTTATTATTAAATTAAATATATAATTATTAAATTAATATATTATATCATTTATTATATTATTAAAATAAATATATAATTATTAATCTATTATATTATTTATTTTATTATTGAAATAAGAAAATAATTATTTTTTTAAATAATTAAATAACTTTAAAAATATAGATAAATTAATAAAATAATTATTATTATTGATAAAGAAAAAATTTATAATTAATTTTAAGTTTTTAGATATAAATAAATATTTTATATTTTATGTTATTAATAAAAAATATTTTAATAAAATTGAAATACGTTAATTAAAATGTTAAAATTATAAATAAAAAATATAAAAATATTAATAATATTAATTTTTGAGTTAAATAAAAAAAGATAATATAATCAAAGTAAAAAATAAAATCAAATCAGTTATTAGTAGTAGTTGAGAAACAGCTTTAAAAATAAAGCTGATAGAAACTTCAACTGATACGTATCATATCAGCTGTTCATCAGCTATCAACTTTATTTTTTAAAATCTATTAAACATTCTAATTTACTTATTTAAGTATTTATCAATTATTAACTATATTCAACAAGTGAATCAAACACTCACTGAATAAAAAATTTAAAAAATCAGACAGATAAAATAAAAATAAACCGCTGAAATCTATTGAATTGATTGATTTTGTTATTGATTTAGTTGGTGTCTTTACCGTAGCACTACGAATGATATTTATAGCTGTACTTGACGGGCCCTGAAAAGTTCCGAAACCTTCACCACTCTACGCCTGCACGTTCAAGCAGTTACGGCAATTTGCCCGAGTTTTCTGTAAACGGCTAGTAACCTATCAAAAAAGTTTCGACTAACTGACATAACTTCTACCAATGACCACTAAAAATTAATAACTTTCAGTAATAGCTATCCAAAAATAATAAATAAATAATTAATTAAATTTCATAACTAAATTAATATAATAAAATTAATTAAAAAAATTAATTTAATTAATTATAAACTTAAAAAATAATTAATAAGGTGGTGTAATTATTTTTGGATATATATACATGGGGAAAAATGTTATTGCCTTTATTGGTGTCGGTGGTAGTTGGCGGTAGGGAATCCAGTTCCAATCTTGTTAAGTTGATCCATACTCAGAAAGAGTAGGATTCTGATACTTGTCCACTAAGGCAAGTAAGTGCTTCGTGGGACTCCACCAAAATTATTTATCCATTTCTGTGCCTTTAATTTATCAAAGCCAAGCTTAAGCGACGATTGGTTACCCTTCACCTTTTGAGCCTATGCTCAATTGCCTCTGCTTTTTCAGGATTAATGTCTCCACTTCATGGAGCTTTCCATCCAAGATCACTCTTTCTTCTTTTTTTTTTTTAAGATGCAAAATAAATCTGCATTACAAGCCCCTGGAGCATCATTACAGCAAGCTATCCGAAGAAGAGTGGCAGAGATCCAATTACAGGGCAATTGATTATGCATACTAAGATTAGCTAACATGGGAAAGATCACCCTTCATGAAAGATTGAATAGCCTGAACAACAGCTCGAATTTCCCATGGAGCGTTGGTGCTGCTTTGATCCTAAAGCATTTATGAGGATCAGAGAATCAGATTCCAGAACTATATTAGAACATCCCATATCATTTGCTAATCGAATTGCCTCCAGCACAACAGTAGCTTTCCACTCAAAGGAGAAGAGCACCGGTCTTTCTTTGCCCTACCATCAACAACCCTGCCTGAAAAATTCATTGCGATAACAACAACTGAAGAAATGGGAGAGGATTCAGACCATGCAACATCACAATTGAACTTAATAAAACCCCAAGCAGGCCGAGACCAGATCACTGGATGGGGAGCCATGGCTGGACTTGATCCATTGCTAGTTGGATGCACACCCTCCGAGTCCAGCTCTTGAATTGCACAATTAATTCTCATCAAAGTAGAGCGAGGATTTGGCGTACAAGAATAAAAAACTACCTTGTTTCTCTCCTTCCTGATTTGCCAACTTGATCCATTTAACGTATTCTTCTATTTTATTAATTATTATTTATAATTCAAATTTAATTTTATAATTTTTAAAATTTTATATAGTTTAATCATTCATATTATTATTATTATTAAACTTTTTGCATTGCTATTTGTATCACTAATCTTGAGTATAATCGCACATAAACATAAACCATAACAAATATTCATAGTCTAAATGTATTTTATTTTCTGAAAATAATTGTTCTCTTCTTGATTGAATTTTAGAATCAAATTGCACCGATAATGCAAAAAGTTCCTTTTTCTATTTTTTTTTTCTTACTTTTGCTCTTGCTTCGTATTTGCAATAACTTTTTTACTTTTGTAATACTAAGGCTCCGATTATTGTCTATAAAAAAAAAAAAAAGCTCTATTTGTTTTAAAAAAATAACTCGTATATAAAAAAGAAAATATTTTTTATTATTTAATTATAATATTAAATTAATAATATATATATATATATATATATATATATATATATATATTTATATTTTAATAAAATTATCAAAATTTAGAAAATAAAAAATAATTTTTACTTTTAAAAAGAGAAATTCATTTTCTTTAAAAATAAGAAAAATATTTTCTATATAATCATTTTCTTGAATACTCTCAAATATTAAAAAATATAAATTTAAAAAAAAATTAATGTTCACAAAACAATTAAAGCTTAAGTTATTATTATTATTTTTTTACAACAACAACACGTGATGTTAAGTGCTTTGACTTTTATATATGGTTTTTACCGCGAGGCACACTGTTTGGCTGAGGAATTTTGCATGGTAACTGCCATGCAATTACATGTGGTTGGGTTTGTTTCTTTTTATATATATTTTTTATTTCATAAAATAAACTCAAATTCTTTCGTTCTCCACTTATACATGTTGAGTCGATTCTCATTTCAATTTTTAGAATTTTTATACTTAACAAATAGATTATGTAATTAATTCATACTTTCAGAGCTTAATTACTCTCTCTCTATATATATATATATTATTAGGATAATATGATATATTAATTAATGTAGCTTAAAGTAGATATAATATGTAGTACCTTATATCATTTATTATATTCATATCTCTTTTAATATATTTTTCATAATTATGTCTTTCTTGTTTCACAATATTCTTAACCTTAGTTTAATTTGTTTTTCCAAGATGTCCTGCCAAATCGAATCATTCATGGTCCTTAATTTGATAACAATCAAAGATAGCAAGAATAAAATTAAATCTTGAATAACTAATAAGATTCATGAATATAAAAAGTGAAGATTATTTAATTTCTTAGTATAGAATTAATATGCTTAGTTATACATCTTATAAAAGCTTATAGGCTGATAGGCCGAGTATATAAATTCACTCCTATACATTACCAAAAATGCCTAATGGCACCCCAACCTTTCAAAATGTCCCATATACAATACACTTAAACATTCAAAAAAATGGAATTAAGATAACCTATGAGCATAGTCAACAGAGAGTGTGAACAAATTCACAAAGGAGAGAGTAAGATGTTAAAAAATGCTGACATGGAAAATAAAAAGAAAAATGAAAAAAAAAAACTAGCAGTAAAAAAAAAATTCTCCTTCATTATGTCGTCACTTTAGCTAATCACACCACTCTTTCTAGGCTTGTTTCTTCTCTGTCTTGCCTTGTTGATCTTGCCAACTGATAGTTGCTTAAAATGTCATATCTTTATCATTGCATACTTAGTCTTTTAAGTTTGTTTCTTGTTCAATTAGCTTTTTAATGCTTATTTTTATATTATTAGGTGTTTACAAGAGCATGTAAAGCTTATGAAGCATAAAGAGGTGAATTGAACATAAAAAAAAGCAAAATACACATCAAACATTTTAAGGCAAAAGGAGCTAAGATTTTAATGAGGACTTAGCCAATGACAAAATGGGCTTAGGGGTATCTTATTCATGGTATTTGGAGGCTAATGGTGAAAAATAAACAGATTCGGACATTAATCCATGTTGAACTTCTTTGGATAGTCTTAATGAAACTTGTATATGATTCACTATTTAGAGTGTGAATATGATGTTATGGGCTTATATGGACCTTAGTTGATATATTTTGGGGTGATATATAAAAAATGAGAGCAATTGGGCCATATTACATTAGGGTCATATGTTAAGTGTGTTTGGACTCTTTATAGTTAGTTATGTGGGACCAGGAGTTAGAGCCTTAATTGATGGGTTTAATTATTCTATTTAAGGCTCAAAATAAATAAAACAAAGGTGTGTGGGTCCCCAAGGTCGTGTAAGTAGTAGATTGTTCCACCTGGTTTTACAACCACCGCAAGTGCACGGATCGGTAACAAGTAATAAAGTGATAAGTAGAGTATCATTCTCACGAGGATTTTATTTAGTAAGTACCAATCTACATAGTAATTTTGACTGTCTAGGCTATCGAATATTTAGGGAATGAAATTTCTTAACTTTAAACACTAGAATGGTAATCTTAAAATGAAATGATTTATTTTGAAACAATTATAGAATTAAGATTTCACACTTGAATCTTACTAGGGATGTTACCTTGTTTATTTACTGGATTGAGGATTGTTTGCCTTGATGGAAATCAGTCCTAAGTTATCTTAAATCCTTTTTCAAGGCACCTAGGGTGTATTCTAATTAACTCAAACCCTACTTTCATGGTGATTAAATTAATTAAAATCCTTTAAGATTTTTGACCAATTTTGAAGTTCTACAAAGGTATCAGCCTATTTTTAGGTCAGAATTCCTAAGTTCAAGATCTTGATTTTCTAATGTTAATCTTCACCTTTTAGTTGTTCAATTAACATCTACAATCATGGCTAAGTGGGTACCAGCACATAGCATGCATTAAGATCACAAGAAATTAAATCAAGAAACGAATCTCAAATCCAATAAATAAAACTTAGTGTTCATCCATAATAATAATTACAAGCGCTACTCTCTCAAATCCAGAATAAGAAAACTACTCACTCATGGTGAGTTTAGCAAATATCATGTTAAAAGGTAAAAACAGTAAACATAAAATCATGTAAAAGAAATAAAACAATAAAAATCTGTCTAGGGAGATGAAACAAAGGAATCGAGGAGAGTTGCAGATTTGATCTTGTGGAGCTTCAGCTGGAAAACCTCTTTTGGTACTGATGTTTCTCTCCTCGAGACGGCTGGATTTCTCTCCTTCCAAAAACTCCTCAAAAGTGTTGTCAAAAGATAAAAGAGAGAGAGAGCCAGCCATTGAACCAACCTAACAAAAACCAACCCTTTTTCTGATGTTTTCTTTTCTATTTATAGTCGTTGCTCTAGGGTTAGGTCATTTGTGAGTCCAAAAGGCTTTAGGAGTCTCGTTTGAATCAGGAAACAAGAGCGAGAATTCGAGTCAAAAACTGGTTGTCGCATATTACACAGCCCGTGTGTCACTACACGGGTCCCGGCATGTAGGGCCATGTAACTTGCTAGAGGAGAAAAACTGAAATCTTGCATTGGCACAGAGAGTTACATGGGTCTGCGCCAATTACACGGGTCTGGTTACACGGGCCTTGTACTATTATTATTATAAGGTTCTTCAAGCTTGCGCTCGGTAGAGACTTACACGGGTCCCTGCAGATTACGTGGGTCTAATTACACGACCCGTGTACTTGTGTTTCTCCATTGATTCTCTTGGCTTTCTTCTGGCAGAGAGTTACACGGGTCTGGGGTCTGGTTTACACGACCCGTGTACTTTGTATCAGTAGCAATTCTCTGTCTCTTGACTCCTCCAAGCTTTCCTTTTGCACTCCCATACTCTGGGGTTTCACCCAAACACCTGAAATGATGCAGAAAACATGGAATTAAGGGCTTGACAATAGAAATTACAGAAACTAATGAACTCAACTACTATTCATGAAAATACTTTCCTAAATGTTATGAAATAGTATACAAATGTGCTTAAAAACATCTATACAATTCAAGTGTATCAAATACCCCCAAACTCAAACTTTTGCTTGTCCTCAAGCAAAATAAAATTCTATTTTAAAACACATTTCAGGGGATACTTAGGAATATAACCAGCAATTTAATAAGCATAGAATTGAACTCCTCCAACCTTCATTCCAATTTCCCTCTTTCAAGGTATAAGGTTTCTAATAGCTATCTGTTTAGAACTTCACCTCCTTTCATGGTGTTTCGACTAATTATTTCTCTATACAAGACCATTAATAAGCCACAAATAACCTGTTTTATCTAGAAAGATTTGAGAAACACTAACTCCCCCAAATTTGCCTCTCTTATGAGTAATCGTGATGAAGTAATTCAATTCCAACTCCATAAGCATATCTCAATTTTTTATCTCCATTAATATAGCATGCACTTTTCAAAAGATTAAAAGGTCTTTAAAAGGGTTGTAATGGGGCTAAAGAGATAATGACTTGGTTGCCAATGAAAGGTTTTTAGGGAATACAAATATGAGGATAGCATGTATGCATAAAATCCAAGCATACTAAGTTAGTTTCTACATATTTTGCATGGAGAAGAGGGGCTTTTAGCTTTTTATAGTGCTAAGCATGGTTCCATGATACTTATCTTGGGACTTCTTTTCTTTTCTTTCTCTTTTTTTCTTTTTTTTTTTTTGTGTCCCTTTTGTCCTCTCCCCCAAACTCATTGCTTTTGTTGGGTTGGAAAGGCAAGTTTTTCTTTGATTTCAATTGCACACTTGCACTCTTTCTTGAGTTTTACATCCTTTCTTCATTTTCCTTATGCATTTTGCTTTCTTAAAAGGGTATAGTAGGTGTTTAGGCTAGGGGCTAGGTAAATAATATGGGTAAATAATAAATTTTAAGGGATAAACATAGGCTTTAAGTTGGCTACAAGGGATATACATTTTAATTAGGTGTGGCTAAGGCTTAATGAGGCTATATCAAAGAATGCCTTAATCATTTCTTTATCAAGCATATGCTAGGATTTCGCCTTGATAGATCCAAGAGATATGTTCTAGAGCTAATGAGGCATTTTTAGGTTTGCTTGTATTTCAAAAATTATTCTCCTAATTTTACAAGTTCAATGTGATAAATCAATAGTTATGAAGAGGTTTAACTAGTCTAGTTCCATTAGAGAGATTAGTTTCTTCACAAACAACATATTAGAATCCCTTTTTGCCTATTTAGATACGTTCATTCCTCTATCCCATAGAGTCCAATTATTAGCTTACTTAAATTTGGTTATAGTGCTAAGTTTCACAATTTAAAGTCCAAAATTTTTCAAAAATTTTTAAGAATTTTGATCCACAAGAATAAGGGAGTTGAATTTAAATAATGTAATGATGTGGATGTAATTATATCCAATGCACTTGTATTCCCCCCCCCCCCCCCCCAAACTCAAATCAGATGTTGTCCTCAATGTTAAAATAATATGCAAAATCAGAGAAAATGTACAAAGATTATAAGAAAGCATATTATTTATTAAGCATGGAAAATTTTTGGACATAAAGTAAATAAAAGAGACCTATGATTGCAGTTTAGGACTAAGGTATGTAAGATATTACAATAAAGATCCTAGCTCTAAAAGGTCTCTGATGATGAAGATGGTGATGCTGGCTCCTCCTCCTCCTCATCTAGCTTCTCCATTAGCGTGTCTAGTTTGTTGTGTGCTTCCTGAAGGCTATCCTCAATAGCTCGCATCCTATTGTTGATTGTGGTCTCCATGCACTATAGGTATGCGACCGGATCTGTCGGTGGTGGTGTGTATGGAGGCACTCGAGCGGGGGACTCCTGAAACATTGGCTCTTGGCCTTCTTCTTGAGGCTGCGAAGTCTCACCAGGTCCTTCTCATACTTCGTCTCTCTGAGGGATGGCGTTTCCTTCGGCATCCAGTAGGTAGCATGTGTTGCCCACCTTCTTACATATCCCCATGGATATGCAGATAGTTTGATCTATTCTTGACATTCCAGTGACAGAGCGCAGCCTGTGATGTCCTGGAACGAAGCCAAAGTAGAGGGCAATGGTTGTGACAAGGCCACCAAGCACGATGTGCCTGGTAGACTGATGACAGAGGCATTAGAGATGGTTGCACAAAAAGAAGCCGGTGCTGCAGCGCTGTCCGGTGACCATACACCACAAGAAGAATAACTCATTGGCGTTTACAATGCCAAGGCTGTCGCCACGGCCCATGATGGTGTGGGCGGCGAATCGATGCATATAGCGTAGGGCTGGCTAGTGATACCCGTGGATTTGGATTTGCTGGAGTTATACGGCTCCGTGTTCGGGGCAATGGAACTCCAGAAGTTGATGTTGTTGTAAAGCATGCGATTCGTAGGGATTTCTTGGTGGCCGGCGCTGTCAAAGCCAAAGATGGCATTGAACTCGTCTATGTTCATTACCCGGTCGACACCAAGGAGGCAAAATTCAATCCTGCCCCTGTCCTCCCTGTCGGTAGGCCATAAGGTGGCCTTGAAACTGCCCAAAAATTCCAGCGTGGTGTCCTTGTATGCTAAAAATTGGAGTTGGGCGAACCTTGTCCACCCGATGCTATCAAGTAGCCCATTGATTTCATCCTATAGCCCGATTTGCTCCAAAAGCGAAAAATCCATGTATTTGGTGGAGCTTATTTTTCGAGTGTACAGCCAGGTGCACATTGCCTTATGGGCATCATCACGAAATCCCCAAGGAATGGAGATTTTGGGTTGTGGAGCGGGTTGTGGCTGTGGTTGTGGTGGAGGCTGGGCTTGTTGAGATGGTTGGGGAGTGGCTACCCTTGTTCTTGGGCGTTGGGGAGGAGGCTAAGGTGGAGAAGGTGAGGATTCTCCTCTTTGCCTCGAGGAAGAGCCGATTCTTCTTGCAGATCTCTTTGCAGGAGCCATGGATGAGTTTTTGGGAAGGAGAAGAGTAGGGTTTGGTGAAGGGAGATGAGATTTGAGAGGTTTTTATAAGCTAGGAAGGGAGGAGATGAAGGGTTTTGTGTTTATGAAGGGTTTTAATGCTAGGGGTGCATTTAAAGAGTCGTTAGGACTCTTCGTTTCAAGCATTTTGTGCCCCAGGGGTCGCGTCTGTGACAAAGTACACGGGTCGTGTATCACTACACGGGTCCCGATATGTAGGGCCATGTAAATTTCTGCCTGAAAATTTCAAATTCTTAGACCCGTGTAGCTTTTTGTTTCTCGAGTTGCTTTACTAGATATGTTACACGGCCCGTGTCAAATACAATGAGGCCCGTGTAAATTTCTAGCTTTAAGTTATTCTACTAGAGACATTACATGGCCCGTGTAAATTGGACAATGGACCCGTGTAACTTTCTATCTCTCTCAGAGTTAAAAATGCAAGAAATTTATGGACTTCCAGAAAGTTACAATGGGCGTGTAAAACCAGTACACGACCCATGTAATATTTTGATTTTTAAAATTTTTGTCAAATGAAAATTTATTATTACCACAACACATGAAATGGATGTAAAGTTTAGCAATAGAGCTACTTCCCTGGTTTTGTCCAATTTTCCTTTTTGTGGTTTTGACTTGGTGATTCCTTTCCTCTCTTAATCTCTATTCCCCTTTCCAAAAATCCTACAAGATGAAATGCTAATGAGTACGAAACAAAAAATCAATATGAAAGAAAAAGAAAAGAAGAAAAGTTCAGAAAAAACTTTTGGGTTGCCTCCCAAAAAATGCTTATTTATAGTTTTTAGCTGGACTTTGCTTGTTTATGGTCTGTCGGTAGGATGGTTGAGAGTGCAATTGACTCCCGTTTCTATGGGTTTTCCCTGAAAGTAAGGCTTCAGCCTCTGCCCATTGACCTTAAATGCACCTGAGGTTTCGCTCCACACTTCTACTGCTCCATGTGGGAAGACTCGGGTGACCTTAAAAGGTCTAAACCATCTTGATTTCAGCTTCCCTGGAAAGAGTTTCAATCTAGAGTTAAAAAATAGGACAAGATCTCCTTCTTTTATCTCTTTCCTTGCTATGCTCCTATCATGCCATCTTTTGGTTTTATCCTTGAAGATTTTGGCGTTTTCGTATACATCCTGTTGGATTTCTTCCAACTCATTCAGTTGTAGGAGCCTTTTCTCACCAGCAGCTTTGAGGTCAAAGTTTAGGATCTGAATTGCCCAGTAAGCTTTATGCTCAAGTTCAACAGGGAGATGACATGATTTTTCATAAACCAATTGGAAGTGTGTTGTGCCAATTGGGGTTTTATATGTAGTGCGGTATGCCCACAGTGCATCATCTAACTTCATGCACCAGTCCTTCCTGGATCTGTTTACAGTTTTCTCCAGAATCTGCTTCAGTTCCCTATTTGAGATTTCTACTTGACCGCTGGTTTGAGGATGATAAGGTGTGGCCACCTTGTGAGTCACTCCATACTTTTTCAGTAGTGTTTCGAATTATTGGTTGCAGAAATGACTTCCTCCATCACTGATTATTGCTCGTGGTGTGTCAAATCTTATGAAAATGTTCTTTTTAAGGAACCTTGTGACCACTCTAGCATCGTTGGTTAGTGTCGCAATTGCTTTTACCCATTTTGACACATAATCAACTCCAACTAGAATATACTTATTTCTACGGGAAGAGGGAAATAGGCCCATGAAGTCTATTCCCCATACATCAAACAATTTTATCTCAAGTATAATATGCAGTGGCATTTCATTCCTTCTTAAACTATTACCTGTTCTTTGGCATTGGTCACAGGCTAGCACAAAGGATCTTACATCCTTAAATAAATGTGGCCAATAAAACCCTACTTGCAAAATTTTTGCTACGGTTTTTGAGGTGCCGAAATGTCCTCCATATAGTGATGAATGGCAGTGATAAATGATACTTTCCATATCTTCTTCTGGTATGCATCTTCTTATCAGCCCATCATTACATCTCTTGTACAGTAGAGTTTCCTCCCATAAGTAATATCTCATATCATGTAGGAATTTCTTCCTTTACTGATAAGTCATGTTTGGAGGCAGTACCCTGCATGCAAGAAAATTAACAAAGTCAGCGTACCATGGAGCCTTGGAGAATGCAAATAATTGTTCAACAGGAAATGAATCATCAATTAGCAAATCTTCAAAGTCCCCTGTGTACTCCAATTTCAGTCTGAAAAGATGGTCAGCCACTACATTTTCGGATCCTTTTTTGTCTTTGATTTCAAGGTTAAATTCTTACAGGAGTAGGATCCATCGAATCAGCCTTGATTTTGCTTCCTTCTTGTTCATAAGGTACCAGATTGCAGCATGATCTGTGAATACAATGACTTTTGACCCAATGAGATAAGATCTGAATTTGTCCATTGCAAACACCACTACTAGGAATTCCTTCTCTATGGTGGCATAATTGATTTGCGCATCATCGAGTGTCTTACTAGCATAATAAATAGCATGGAGCTTTTATCTTTTCTTTGCCCGACCACTACTCCAACTGCAAAGTCACTCGCGTCGCACATCTCCTCGAATGGTAGCTCCCAATTTGATGGCTGCATTATTGGTGCTGATATCTGGGCTTTTTTGATCTTGTTAAAGGAGACAAGGCAATTTTCATCAAAATCAAAGGGAACATCTTGGCTTAACAAGTTAGTAAGTGGCTTAGCTATTTTGGAAAAGTCCTTGATAAATCTTCTGTAGAATCCTGCATGTCCCAAAAAGCTTCGCACTCCCTTGACTGATGTTGGTGGTGGCATGTTTTCAATGATATTAATTTTTGCTTTATCAACTTCAATTCCTCTTTTTGATATCAAATGTCCCAGAACTGTGCCTTCCTTTACCATAAAGTGGCATTTTTCACAATTTAGGACTAGGTTTGATTCTTCACATCTTTGCAACACCTTATATAAATTAGCTAGGCAATCATCAAAAGTAGTTCTATAGACAGAAAAATCATCCATAAAAACTTTCATGATATCTTCAATATAATCAGAAAAGATAGCCATCATGCATCTTTGAAAGGTAGCAGGGGCATTACAAAGGCCAAAAGGCATTCTTCTCTATGCAAATGTTCCATAGGGACAAGTGAATGTTGTCTTTTCTTGGTCTTCTGGGTGAATTGGAATTTGAAAGAATCCTGAATACCCATATAGATAATAGAAATAAGAGTGTTTCGCTAACCTTTCTAATATTTGGTCGATGAAGGGGAGAGGAAAATGGTCTTTTTTGGTAGCACTGTTCAATTTCCTATAATCTATGCACATTCGCCAACCAGTGACTACTCTAGTAGAGATTAGTTCATTGCTTGCATTTTGGATAACAGTTGTCCCACCTTTCTTAGGAATTACATGTACTGGGCTAACCTATTTACTATCAGAAATTTGGTATATGATACCTGCATCTAATAGTTTTAAAATTTCTTTCTTGACTACTTCTTTCATGTTTGGGTTTAGTCTTCTTTGGTGTTCGATCTTGGGTTTACTGTTTTTTTCCATGGGCATCCTATGCATGCAAATCGAAGGGTTGATTCCCTTCAGGTCTTCTATTTTATACCTTATGGCCTTGCTATGGATCCTAAGTTCTCTTAACAATTTTTCCTCTTCCAACTTAGACAAGCTAGCATTGATTATAACAGGATATTTAGAATTCGAGTCTAGAAATGCATACCTTAGCAAGGAGGGGAGAGGTTTAAGCTCTACCTGTTTGGCGTTTTCCTGGAGCTTACCTTTGGTTTGTTCCTCCTTCAACTTCTCTATCTCGGAAGCTTTAGCTAAGGGTAGGGGTGGATGAGCTGCTAACTATTGTGCACAGGCTACTATTTCTGTATTTTCATCATCCACTATATGGCTGTGCACAATACATGCTTCAAGAGGATCTTTGAGATGTGTCTTATGAAATTCCTTTTCAACTTGTTCGTCAATTGTGTCAACCTTGAAGCATTCATTAGGTTCAAATTTGTGTTTCATCATGTCAAACAAGTTGAACTCCACTTCTTTTTCTCCTACCTTGAGGGTTAGTCGCCCATTTTTGACGTCTATGATGGCTCCGGCGGTTACCAAGAATGGTCTTCCCAAGATGATAGGAATTTTAACATTTTCTTCCATCTCAGGGACAACAAAGTCCACTGGAATGAAGAACTTGCCCACTTTGATAGGAATGTTCTCAAGTATACTCACAGGATATTTAATAGATCGATCAGCCAATTGCAATGAGATTGTTGTGGGTTTCAGTTCCCTGATCTCCAGCTTTTTGCATATTGATAGAGGCATTAAACTGACGCTTGCCCCAAGATCGTAGAGGGCCTTGTTTATTTTCTTGTTACTGATGAGGAAAGGTATGGAGAAGCTTCCTGGATCTTTCAACTTTGGAGGTAGTTTGTTCTGCAGTATGGCATTGCATTCCTCTGTTAGAGCTACTATTCCATAGTCTTCTAGCTTTCTTTTCTTTGACAGAATTTCCTTAAGAAATTTTGCATAGGATGGCAGTTGAGAAAGTGCTTTAGTGAAGGGGATGTTAATGTAAAGTTTTTATAAAACTTTCAAAAACTTCCCAAACTACTTGTCCAATTTGGCTTTCTGAAATCTCTGAGGAAAAGGTAGGGGAGGCTGGTATGGCTCTGGTAATTTCTTTGTCTTCCTTGCTTCCTCTTCCTGATCTTTCTTAGCTTCTTCCTCCTTTTTCTTTGCTTGGCTTTCAGAATTTTCTATGGATTCCTCTGTCATTTCTATCGCTGGTTGTACTAGAGTTCTCCCACTCCTCAGTGTAACTGCCTTACAATGCTCCCTTGGGTTCATTTCTGGTTAGCTAGGCAGTTTGCCAGTAGCTTTACTTGAAGAACTTGCTTGCTGAGTGATTTGATTCTCTAGCATCTTGTTATGAGTAGCAAGTTAGTCCACTCTGGAAGTCAGCTGTTTAATCATTTTATTTTGTTGTTGTTGAGCTGTTAGGAATCCTTCCATTGTCACACCCTACCCCTCTGTAAGGCATAACATGATCCCGTAGTATACCTAATGAATTACCAACTTCGTCTACTGATAACCCATTAAATACACTACAAGGGATTTTAAAACTTTTCTTACTTCTTTTACTGATGGTGAGCACAATTTACAGTGTTAAAAACCTTTTTGAATCAAGTGAAATAGCTAACACATTTGGACTATTAGTGACTTCAGAAAATTTTGGCAGAGTGCCATCTGTATTTTGAACAAAACAGTTCTTCAGAAAACCTGTAAAAAGCACTTCAATATTTTTCTCAATCTCAAACTCTAACATAATTCAACACAATAATTTTTTTAACTCGAATCCACAATAATTTTTCAAAGACTGAGATAAAAGAAATACAGTATAATTTTTACAAGCCAAAATAACTCATAATTTATTTTACAACTTCAATGTACAATTTTAATTTACAACTGCTCAAAACCAAGAACAATATGTACATACAGTGGTCATACATTACAGTACAAAATGCAAAATGTGGTATACTCAATATACCCGATGATCTCTCGCTGAATGTACTAGCAGCCTAGTCTGGCCTGTCCAATCTGTCTACTGCAATGAATGAAAGCTATCGAGACAATGTCTCAGTGGTGCACAATATTAACCAAATACAACTTTAAATCACAATTCATAAATCATATAAATGATGGATACATAAAACCATAGTTAAATTCGAAATAATGAATGTCATAAGGAATTTAATACAATATCACAATAAATCTCAATAATCAAAATGTAGTTAAATTCAAAAGACAGTGAATATCAATAAGAATTTAAACTCCATTTCACAATATCACAATAAATCTCAATAGTCAAAACCTGGTTAAATTCAAAAGATAGTGAATGTCAATAAGAATTTAAACTCCATTTCACAAATTATCAAAGCTCATAATAACACAATTTAGTCAAATAATTTACGAACACAGTGTTGCCAATTCATACACAACTTAAGCCATGACACAAAATTTCCGATCAATGCCGCGTTGTACATCACAACAAAGCAATCACAACCCCACTAATCGAAATCAATGAGGAAGGGAGCTAGCTATATAATGAGTACTCATCCGATCACCTCAACTGGTAAACCAGAGAGGGAGAAAAATAAACGATCACGACTCCATAAATGGAGAAGGAAAATAAACGATCACAACCCCATAAATGGAGAAGGAATGATACGATACTGTCATGCTAAGTGTGAACACAAAATCAATCCAAACATTTTATTCAAATGATTCGTGAGAATCCAATAAATTTCCAAAGTCATAATTTTATTCACAAAATGGCAACACAAATCATAAGTAACTTCAATTTTCACAAATCACACTAAATAATTTTTTTCCACAGTTTCAAACCATTTACAATGCTTTTTAAGCAATAAGTATCCATTCAAACACATTTCCATAATTGAAAACAATAATATACAAATAGGCATAATTTATTTCAATTGAAAAATTCAAAAGAAATAACTGTTGTGCACAAACCTCGATAATCGTCTCCGCCTTGACTCGGTGTTTTCTTCCTTTCCTGAGTCTTTGCTAATCGAAACACAATTTGAAGTGTTTGATTACTCATTTAAATGTCTCTAACGATAATGCTTGATAAGTAACTCACTGAATTCTATTATTTGCTTAGTCAACCTAATATGTCGACCCTCGATGCATTCTAGGTAAATTAGGTTTTAATGTTATTAATATGTCACATTCGATAGTATTTTAGGGTTGGTACATGTTACCAAGTTCATTTCGTGTATCGCATTTTCTTGCAATTTGTTGAATTCAAGATACTAGTTTGACCTAGCCGGACGACCTAGTTCCCCGCTTTTGGGTTTGGTCAAAACTACAAACTTGTAGATCTATGTCTTATGGAGCAGGGCAAAATTTCAGGTCATTCTGAGTTATGTAGACCAAGTTATGGTCATTTTACTATTGTTGGTCAAATTGCACCAAAATTAGTCATTTTAGGTCACTTTAGGTCATTTTAGGTTCGGCCAGTTTTTGGACCCGAACTTGTGCAAGCTTTTTGACTTGCTTATGGTCATTTCTGGGCTTTGGTGTCTTCATAAGACTTGTAGCTATAGGTCTTAACTATTCATGGTCAAAATTTCAGGTCAATTGGACCTGTTTGAGTGAGTTATGGCCTAAACACTAACTGCTGCCCAAATGGTAAATTTTCAGGCCTTATTTGCACTTAATCCGGATTTGGTTATTTTTCAAGTTACCTTACAAGCAATAAGTGCAAAATTTGTCTAACTCAATTTACAATAATTCAATCACCAATTCATGCTCATTTACATGTCTAACTTCACACCATCATACATGCACTCAAACTGCCATAACCACTATCACAATTCAACACCATTATTTCATAAACCAAGCATGAATTCCAGCATTCCTCATGAGTTAACAAACTACCACAATGGTACATTTACATTCCATTAATTTCCAAGCTTTAAATTTCATTTCACATTTACATATACTAAGTATACATCACCCAAACAATTTCCTACACAATATACATATAATCAATCATTTAATTCACCATTTACAAGCACAAATAAACTGCCTTCAAAGTGTTTCCATAGCTGCCAAAAGTACACTTCCCCATTCAACATCAAACCTCAAAAATCTCTCCATAAATCAAACACCCATAACATCCTTACAAACTTTAATTAAACAATAATAAAAAACACAAACTTACCACTTTGGAAATTCTTCAAAACTCCATAAAAACTTCCATTTCTTGCTGCCTATCTACTGCCCATGGTGTGAGGATTAACTTTAATGAAGGAAAGTGCATGGAAAGTGGCTTAGATCAAGCTTGCATGAAGCTTCCACCCATGCATCCATGGAGGAATTCCATTCTTGGTTTCGGCTGCCCTTTGGAAAGGTTGAAGATGAAGTTTAAATCTGTCCAAATGCATTATAAAGGTGTCCCACAATGTGAGTTAGTGGACCACTAACTTTAGGAAATGACTTATTTAATTAAAGTTACCAAATTTACAATTTTGCCTCATTATTTCCACTTTTATATTATGTACCATATTTTTATTTTTCATTGCATTTTCAAAGTTTAATATCATTTATTTTTAATGGACATTTAGGTCAAAAGACAACTCGGGGTGTCAAAGGACCACACTGCCCCTGTTCGGGTTGCATTCCGATTTTTCAGAACACCGGTTTTGTCCGTTTTTCGATTTCTCACTTTTCTTTGTACTAATTATTTAATTTTTCTTTGATATTTCTAATGATATTTATACTTCAATAAATATTTATTTGAGTCCTAAAATATTTTCCAGGTTCTCATGATCCAGTTAGTCAACGGTCACGCCGTGACTTCCCGTCTGATTACCATCGCTAGGGTTCCTTCGCTTAACTTGGTTACATTTCTTTACTATTATTTTTCCTTTGCTTTTCTTGTATTTTCTTTTCTTGTATTTCATTATTTTATGTCTTCTCACTCATATCGAAGTGTAGTTCTAGGCATCCTAGCTGTCCGGACAACACTGGTCACCGGAACAGTAGAACGCACTACTGAACTTAGGGGTGTTACACCCATTATGGTTTCCATGGTCATTTTCGGTTCAGGTTGTTGAGGTTAGAGAGGTAGTGATGGTTGTGCGAAGTTTTGACCTCTGTTCTGAAATCCAGAGGGTGCTAGTGGTTTGTACTCTTATTGCTTGTTTATTGGCTAGTTCTGCTGATTGGACCATGAGAAATTTGGGTGGTTCCTCCATCCAGGGTTGTAAGTATTTGAATATGGATTGTTGGGCTACCTCTGGTTGAAGTTTCCTCCATTATTCACATAGTTCATCTGTTTTGTGGAGGGTTCATTGAAATTACTGTATTCTAAATTCATGTATCCTCCTCCATAGCTGTCCTCATATTTACTGTTTGTACCAACTGCTTTGGCTTACATTCTTTCGAGTTTCCTTGTGAGCTGATCAAATTGAGCATTTATCATGCTTAGGGAATCTACTTCTAGTACCCTTGCAGTTTGCCTTGCATTTCCTCTTTCATTTGACCACTCATAATTATGGTATGCAACCCTTTCTAGAAGTTCAAGTGCTTGTGGCACTGTTTTCTCCATTAAATCACCCTCTGCAGCTGAATCAACTGTGCTCCTTGTAGAGGGTAGTAATCCATTATAGAAATTTTGCACTAATAGCCAATCTTCTATGCCATAGTGTGGACATTCCCTCTGCAGATCTTTATATCTTTCCTATGCGTCATAGAGTGATTCCCCTTTCTTTTGTTTGAAGGTGTTGAGCTCAAGCCTCAGTTTTTCAGTCTTTGCAGGTGGAAAATACCTTGCTAGAAAAGCATGAGAGAGGTTTTCCCAAGTAGTGAACGTTCCAGCCGGTTGAGAAAGTAACCACTTCCTTGCTCTATCCCGAAGGGAGAATGGGAATGCTCTGAGTCTTATTACTTAATCAGACACTCCCTTCATCTTGAATGTGTCACATAGGGCAAGAAATCACTGGAGGTGATAGTGTGGGTCTTCTATTAGTGAACCTGCAAACTGAGTTTATTGAATCATTTGGAGCCATGCTGGTTTTAATTCAAAGTTGTTGGCCTCCACTAATGGTGTAGTGACACTGGGCTGAAATTCATAGACAGATGGAGCTCCGTAATCTCTCAAGAGTCTTGGTTTATCATTATTATCTCCTTGACCGTGCTCTTGATGTTTCCTTTCCCTCTTGATGGCTTTCAGAGTCCTGTCTATCTCCGGATCACAGTCCAAAATTTCTTCTTCTTGCCTTATTCTGGTTATATACCAGATTGAGCACCTGAGAGAAAAGAAGAAAAATACAGCCATTAAAATAAAATTAGATAATAAATATAATTGCCTAAATAAGCTAAATTGCCTATCGCTTGATATTACTAAAACCAAAAATCCCTGGCAACGACGTCAAAAACTTTTTTCGCCTAGTTTTACAACCACCACAAGTGCACGGATCGCTAATAAGTAATAAAGTGATAAGTAGAGTATCATTTCCATTAGGATTTTGTTTAGCAAGTACCAATCTAGATAGTAATTTTGACTGTCTAGGCTATCGAATGTTTAGGGAATGAAATTTGTTAACTTTAAACACTAGAATGGTAATCTTAAAACAAAATGATTTATTTTGAAACAATTCTGGAATTAAGATTTCACACTTGAATCTTACTAGGGATGTTACCTCGTTTATTTACTGGATTGAGGATTGTTTGCCTTGATGGAAATCAGACTTAAGTTATCCTAAATCCTCTTTCAAGGCACTTAAGGTGTATTCTAATTAACTCAAACCCTACTTTCGTGGTGATTAAATTAATTAAAATCCTTTAAGATTTTTGACCAATTTTGAAGTTCCACAAAGGTATCAGCCTATGTCTAGGTCAGAATTCCTAGGTTCAAGATCTTGATTTTCTAATGTTAATCTTCACCTTTTAGTCGTTCAATTAACATCTACAATCATGGCTAAGTGGGTACCAACACATAGCATGTATTAAGATCACAAGAAATTAAATCAAGAAACGAATCTCAAATTCAATAAATAAAACTTAGTGTTCATCCATAATAATAATTACAAGTGCTACTCTCCCAAATCCAGAACAAGAAATCTACTCACTCATAGTGAGTTTAGTAAACATCATGTTAAAAGGTAAAAACAGTAAAAAGAAAATCATGTAAAAGAAATAAAACAATAAAAATCTGTCTAGGGAGATGAAAAGAAGGAACCGAAGAGAGTTGCAGCTTTGATCTTGTGGAGCTTTAGTTGGAAAACCTCTTTTGGCACTGATGTTTCTCTCCTCAAGACAGCTAGATTTCTCTCTTTCCAAAACTCCTCAAAAGTGCTGTCAAAAGATAAAAGAGAGAGCCAGCCAGCCACTGAACCAACCTAACAAAAACCAACCCTTTTTCTGATGTTTTCTTTTCTATTTATAGTCGTTGTTCTAGGGTTAGGTCATTTGTGAGTCCAAAAGGCTTTAGGAGTCTCATTTGAATTAGGAAACAAGAGCAGGAATTTGAGTCAAAAACTGGCTGCTACATAGTACAAGGCCCGTGTGTCACTACACGGGTCTCGACATGTAGGGCCGTGTAACTTGCTAGAGGAGAAAAACCAAAATCTTGCATTAGCACAGAGAATTACACTGGTCTGGGCCAACTACACGGGTCTGGTTACATGAGCTGTGTACTATTATTCTTATAAGGTTCTTCAAGCTTGCGCCCGACAGAGACTTACACAGGTCCCTACAGATTACATGGGTCTAATTACACGACCCGTATACTTGTGTTTCTCCATTGATTCTCTTGGCTTTCTTCTGGCAGAGAGTTACACGGGTCTGGGGCCTGGTTTACATGACCCGTGTACTTTGTATCAGCAGCAATTCTCTGTCTCTTAACTCCTCCAAGTTTTCCTTTTGCACTCCCATACTCTAGGGTTTCACCCAAACACCTGAAATGATGCAGAAAACATGGAATTAAGGGCTTGACAATAGAAATTACAAAAACTAATGAACTCAACTACTATGCATGAAAATACTTTCCTAAATGCTATGAAATAGTATACAAATGTGCTTAAAAACATCTATACAATTTAAGTGTATCATAGATCTGTACAAGGAGAGTTCCTTTTTTTAACTCATTTTCATACTTTAATTCGGATTCTTGAGATAGTTTTAAGCCAGAATGCAACTAGGACTTTCAAATCAGATCTAGAGTCTGAGTTAATCTATTTTTCTCTATAAAAGGTTCCAAAATATAGATCTGAAGCAATTCAATCCAAATTCCCTTTTTGTGCATTTAAAGATATCAATTGCTTGATCTAGTTGTTAGTGTGATTTCTTCTTCTTCTTTTGACTTGTAGAGCACTTGGAGTGCGCAGCATTATCATCAACATTAGATTCAAGTTGTTCAAATTACTTCTAAAAGGGGCAGTATGCTTTTGTCTCTTCTTTTGTTAATTTGTTTGTATTTAATGTTTGTAGTTATGTGCGAGTAGTGTTGTAATTTAGTAGGGAAATAGTTGAAGCTATGGAACATTTTATCATGAGACTTTGATTTGAGTTTAATAAAATCTAGATTTGTTCTATATTGAGTATCACTTTTCCTTTGGTGTATATTATGAATGTTGAATGTATGGTTAGTTAGGGTAGCCAACTAATTAATTATGCATAAAAACATATTGCTAAGTTAAGATAATTTGAGTACGTAATAGCTTAAATAATCTAACTACAAGTAGCACATAATGATTTAATTTCATTAAAAAGATGAGTGTCTAGGTTAAATGAACTATACTGAATGAGTTTGTTACCTTGAATTAAGATGTCTTTATAATGATTAATGCTATAATTAAATTTAATTATAAGCTACTTTAGTCTCAATTTAAGTGTGATGGTAATGGATTAATTGTAGAGTACAACTCAACTCAACTCAACTAAGCCTTTATCCCATAAATTTGGGGTCGGCTATATGGATTCGCTTTCTCCACTCTGAACGATTTTGGGTTAAATCCTCAGAAATGTGTAATGCTTCTAGGTCATGTTGTACTACTCTCCTCCAAGTCAATTTAGGTCTACCCCTTTTTTTCTTTCTATCCTCTAACCTAATGTGCTCTACTTGTCTAACTGGAGCCTCCGTATGTCTACGCTTCACATGACCAAACCACCTCAATCTCCCTTCTCTCAACTTATCTTCAATTGGCACCACTCCTACCTTTTCTCTAATACTCTCATTACGGACTTTATCTAGTCTAGTATGGCCACTCATCCACCTTAACATTCTCATCTCTGCAACTCTTATCTTAGATGCATAAATTTGCATCTTTAGTCAATAATTGATACATGTTACATGGTGAATACACCCTGTTTGCTAAATTTGTTGCAATCTGATTGTGTTGAGTATTCATAAGTGTCATTAGCCTTAGTTTATATTCTAGTGTTATTAGTTTAGCTTTAGTAGTTTAGCAAATACAAATCAAAAGCCCCTTTTATTTTACTTTACATATTCAGTTATAGATTAGGTATTTATTTTATTTGTTTTAGGTTCCTTTTATTTATTTGTGTCTCTAAGATCTGTTTTCTTGTTTGCGTTTACTTATTCCTTGTGAGATTGACCTCTACTTACCCTATATATAAGTGGTTTAGGTAGAGTATTTTTAATTGGTGCATTCAGCGCACATCAAATTTTAGCGTCATTGCCAAGGAGTGATTGTTATTTGTTTTAAACTTGAATTCAGATATGTTTATATTTAGTTTTTGTGTTTATTCTTAGTTTGCATGTCTAAAGAAGAACTTGATATAAGGCTTAAACGTATCAGGGAATTTATCAAGCATGAAGCCAAATTATCCACTCCATTCAGAGTTGAAACTTTTATTGGAAACGATCCACAAGTGATTCCTTCTTAACTTTTAGAACAAGAACCTTTAGATTCATCAAGTGATTTAGAATTAGATATCAAGGCTACTAATGCTAATGAAAATCACACCATTAGGGAGTTAGCAACTCCTGACATGTACCAACAACCATTATGCATTCAATATCCTGCACTTACCGTACCTTTTGAATAGAAATTTGGCTTTATTCACTTATTGCCTACTTTTTGTGGTATTATAGGTAAGGATCCTCACAAACACCTCAAGGGGTTCCATATTGTGTGTTCAAGTATGAAACCTATAGGTATTACAGAGGAGTAAATTAAATTGAGACCATTCCCATTCTCATTGGGGGATGCAGTGAAAGATCGGCTTTGCTACCTACCTTCTAGTTCCATAAACACATGGAATGACATGAAGCGGTTTTTCTTAGAGAAGTACTTTCCAGCTTCAAGGGTAGCCAACATCAGAAAAGATATTTGTGGCATTAGGTAGTATAATGGGGAGTCATTGCATGAGTATTAGGAGAGATTCAAGAGATTGTGTGTAAGTTGCCCACATCATCAAATAAGTGACCAACTACTCCTTCAATATTTTTATGAAGGTCTTCTTCCTACTGATAGAGGCATGATAGATGCAGCTAGTAGAGGTGCTTTGGTAAATAAGACACCTAAAGCAGCAAAGAACTTGATATTAAACATGGCTGCAAATTCACAAAAGTTTGGAGTAAGGAATAATCCACCTACAAGAAGATTCAATGAGGTAAGTACATCTTCCTTAGAAAATCAAATAGCTAATTTGACTTCTATTGTTATCCAGTTGGTTGTAGGGAATGTGCAACTAGTAAATACATGTGGTATATATTTAGCACAATGACATCCAACTGACATGTGTCCTACATTGCAAAAGGATTCCATTGAGCATGCAAATGCAAATTGGAGGATTTCCTGGTCTACCATAAATGGAGTATGATCCTTATGTAAACACATACAATTAAGGATGGAGGGATCATCCTAACCTTAGCTATGGAAATCAATCACAAAGGAACACCTTTCCTAATTGACCCCCTGGTTTTAACCAATTACAAATTTAGTTTCAAAGGCAACCACAACTAGCAGGTCAAGATCAATGTATGTCTTTAGAGGACATTGTCAAATCTTTAGCTATTAATACTATGAATTTTCATAAAAAGACAAGGGCAAGTATCCAAAATTTAGAGAATCAAATGAGCCAGATGGCCACATTTAGCAAATTAGAAGCACAAGGGTCTGGTAAGCTTCCTTTTCAACCAGTTAAGAACCCAAAAGAGAATGCATGTGCAATTGTGTTGACAAGTGGCAAGGAAGTGGAAGCACCAAGCAAGGAGACTCTAGCTGAACAAAAGGTCGACCACAGAGTTGAAAAAGAAAAAGTGGTTGACGAAAACAATAAAGAAGAGCAAGAGTCAGAAGTCCATTCAAAGGTAAGTCCTTTTATGTCACACTTTACCTCTCTGGAAGGCATAACATGACCCCGTAGTATACCTAATAAATTACTGAACTTCACCTACCGTTAATTTATTAAATATACTGCAAGGGGTTTTAGCGTATCAATTTCCTATTTAAGTTTGGTGTGGTGAGAAAAGCAGTATTAAAATGTAATTGATTCAAATGGATTTAATAAAATTTATTTAGAAATAATTGAGCATTTTTAAAATTTTGCAAAAATTCTATATGGTGCCGGCTAAAAATGCAACAAAATAGTTTTTCTAAACCTATGAAAATCAATTTATAAAAATGTATAATCTACAATTCAACTCAATCAAACATTGAAGCATATCATTTCAGTCTCAACAATTTCATCATAAGAATATAATTCATCATTTGCAGAATTCAAAAAGAAATTTAAATGTTTGCATTCATTGGGATAACAAAGTTTATATTACAAAATTTACATTAACTGAAGTGACCAAAATAACATTATAAAGATTTTTTACAATTGCTTAACGCCTATACATAAATACATACAGATACATGTACATCAAAATGAATATACAAGGGTATACCTAAAATATATACCCGAAGCTATATCCTATTCTGCTCTACGCTGCTCACTCTGTAGCTCTTTCCTCTTCCTTACCTGCAACAGCATGAAACAACTATCGCTGAGCAAACACTCAGTGGTGCACAACTATAATTTAAAACTTAATATAAACACAGTTTATCAAATGGTAAACAAGAGTTTACAACATTCACATTTCCATAAATCTTGAAACTAACATCTAGATTTTCAATAACATTTTATCAAAATAATTTCAAACAATAGTGTTGCCACAATTCACATAACTTAGGTCATGACATAAAATTTTTAATCAATACCGTGTTGTACACCATGACAAAGCAATCTACAACCTCACTAACCGAAAATTAATGAGGGAGGTGGCTAGCTAGCTATATGAGTACTTATCCGAACTCAACCTCAACTGGCAAGCCAGAGAGAGAGGAAAACATATTCAAACTCAACCCTATAGATGGAGGAGGAACACAATAAGAATTATAATGCCAATTGTGGTTTAAAAAACCAATCCAAACATTTCATTCAAATAATTTCATTGCAAATCAACAATTATATTTCATTAATAAATTTACCCTTGTAGGGTAGGCAACACACACTTTCTCAAAATAAAATTCTCAATGCAATAAAAATCATAATCATTCATATAAACTTATTCAAAACAATTTCTAATTGAAAAACAAAGGATTAGGATTAGTTGTACACAAACCTTATGTAAATCTTCTTTTTCTTGACTCAATTCTCCTTATCCTTCAAAGTCTCATTTTTCACTGAAAATACACAATTAAAGTATTTCAATACTTCTCCCAATTATCTCCAATAGCTAATCAAATAAATGCCTAATTCATCCCTAAGTAGATTTTGAAGTTTTCAATATATTCTAGGTTTAGGTCAGTTCTGGACCCTGATTTTGTAACCCCATTTCAACCTAGTTTTGGTCATAATTTGATGAAGTTTTCTTCATGAAATTTGTTTCTCTATATCTTAGTTTTATTTTCTAATTTGAATCACTTAATTTAGAGTTTTGTAGCTCTAGTTATGGTCAATTTACCAAGTACTGGACCAGTGACTAATAATGTTCCAAAACAGGGTAGATTGTAACACCCCTATTTGCATAGCCTGGTATATGTTACTGTTCCGGTGATCGGTATTGGTATGGACAATTAAGAGGATTAGAATTATGTTTAAGACACCTAGAAAAGCTCTGATTGAAAATAAATAGTAATTACCATATAGAAAAGTAAAAATAAGAAAAACAGAATATAAAAGGTTAAATGAGCCGGGAGTCACAGCGATGGCTGACCTTCTCGAGAAGTGACTGCGAAATCAGTCTAAACTCAAATTTCAAATCTTAAAAAGTGACGCCGGGGTCCTTAGGACTATTGCGAACACAGTGGAAAAGAGAAAATCACATAAAAGAATTTTTAAGCAGGTTAAATAACTAGGTTAGGGATCCGGAAGAAATATCGAATAACTTGCAAACCGGATCAGACCGGCGAGGGGCAATTTGGTCAATTCACCCCTAGAGGTGATTCCTGACCTAACTGTCCAATAAAATTGAAGAAACGAAAATTTTGAAATTGAAAATTAAATTAAAGAACTATTGAAAAATTAAAGAAAAAGAAAAAGAATAAAAATGAGACTTATTACATCATGATGATGCCATTATATATGATGTCAAAATTAATTTTAATTTTCCAACCTTTTTGACCAAGTTAAATAGCCAAATAATTACATAAAAACAAAAAAAAAAAGAAAAAAAAAGAATAATGACATCACCCAAAGTGACATAAGCATGATGGGGTAAATAAATTCTAATTAATTAGATTTTTTACCAAGTCAATTTTAATAGATAAATACACAAAAAAATAACAAAAATTAAAAGAAAAATAGTGGTCTTCCACTCTTAGCCGTAGCTCTCTCTCTCTTTCTTAATTTTCTCTCAAACCTCCATGAAAGATTACCATTAAAGCTTGATTCAAGCTTGATTTTCTATACACATAACCCTAAATTCCCTCAAAATTTTCCATAAAAGCTTGCTATCTCATTTAGAAAAGAAGATTGAAGAAACAAAGAAAAGGAAAAAAAGAAGAGAATTGAAGAATTGGACATCCAAGTTAAGGCTAGTAATTTAAGTTGAAAATTTTAGTTTATTATTTGTGTCTTTAGCTCAATTAAACTAGAAATCAACTTAAAAATCAAAAGAAAACTATTATGGGGGACTAAAGAGAAATTCTGCCAGCATTAAGGGGTATTGATATTTCATGATTTTGATAGAATTGAAGTAGTAGTTAAGTTAAATTAGGTGTATAAAGGTTGATTGTGAACTTTAATTGCATTAGTTAAAGAAATTGTGTAAATTAGGGTTTTTGGCATTTAGGGTTTGGGGAAAAATTTAGAGAAAATTTGTAATTGATGTATTGGAACCTAATTGAGATTTGAAATGGTCATTTGGAATCATTTGTGGTGTGTTTAAATTGATAGAACCAAAGTGCAATTCGGATTAGTTAGGATTCATATTCTGGCTGCTTGACCTAGGTCCTTTTCAGGGACCAAAACTGAAAATTTACCAACCCAATTGGTGTGAGGCCAATTGGGAATGAAACTAGACACAAAATGACACATTTTTCATGCAGAAACTATGCCTAGAAATTGACTCTAAGTTAGTGAACAATTAGGTTAAACCCGGAATTGGCACACTGCCACTGTACAAAAATGATCAAATAAACAGTGTTTATTCATTTGGCCATAACTTGGTCTAGGAATGTCCAAATGATATGAATTTTTACCAGTAGAAAGCTAAGACATAGCCCTACAACTTTCATAAGAACACCAATCCAAATTCTGTCCATAACTAAGTCATTTTTCCACCCAAATTTAATGGTCCAAAATTGCCAGAACCACTTAGGTGCCCAGAATTCTTGGTTTGAACTAATCCGGCCAGCCTTAGGAAAATGGCCATATCTTGGGCTAAAAAACTCCAAATGGAGTGATTAAAAAAGGGAAATAAAGATAAGACAATAAGGAACGACTTTGATGAAGGATATTTAGCCAAATTCTCACTATAGGTAGACCAATGAAATAGTACAAACAAGTAACCCAAAACTGAAATTTTGAGATTTAACCCAAATAGGCTTTGAATTGAATTTGGCAATCAATGCCAACAAAAATATGACTCAAAATGTGGTATGTGGGTGTAATTAGAATTAATATATCTAATTAGTATGAAAAAGTCAATATTTTGACCAAATGGTCAAATGAATAGTAACCACAATTACACTAAGTACAAAGGACTCAATTTTATGGGGTAAATTAAGTGTATAAAATTTAATTATTGAATTTATTAATTAGAAATAAATTGAATTGGTATTGAAACACTCTAGTTATGTGTTTTAGTGGGAAAGGAGCCCTCCAAGGAAGGAGGAGGAATGGAACCAAAACACGTCTAGATAAGAGGTTTGTACACAACTAACTCTTTTGTTATTTTTCACTTCCAAATTGATTCGAATAAATTTATTGTATGATTTATGATTTTTGTTGTGTTGAGAATTTTAATTTGTTGAATGAAATTGTATAAATTAAATGTAAATTTTCTTATGCATTTAAGAATTTATTACATGGGTTTGAGGATTGTAAATTTTAAGTTTGATGTGTTACCAACCTTGAGCATGAATTTATAATGATTAAATATGTTAATGGTTTGTAAACACTTTTGTAAATAGAAATTATTTTGAATATGATTTGAAACCACAGTTGACATAGCAATATGTTTTGAATTCTCATTAGCTTGTCTAGTGAGATATTTCCTCCACTAGATGGGGTGAGTTCCTTCCTCTCTGGCTTGCCAGTTGGGGAAGAGTTTGGATGAGTACTCATATATACTAGCTAGTCTTTGTTCCTCCCTTTTAGCCTCAGTTATTGGGAGAGTTTGAAATGTCGTGGTGTACAACACGACATCTACTATGAATTTTGGGTCATGGGTTCAACTGTGTGAATTGTTGGCAACGCCCTTTAAATTATGCATGGTTTGATAAATTGTGGTTGAAATAAATAATTTGTCAGTGATTCAAAATATTTTTGTATTGTTTCGGGATTTAAAAGAAATGTAGATAAATAGTTACTATTTGATCAAAATGTTATTCAAATGAATAATTTATATAAATGAAAATATTGATTTCTGAATGTTATGAATTTTGAAGAATTTAGAAATTTTAAATTTTTATTTATTATGAATTGTCAAAGCTTAACTTGTATTGAGTTTTAAATTATTAGTTTGTGCACCACTGGTTCACCACTCAGCGATAGCTTTGTATGCTATCGTAGGTGAAAGAAAATATAAAGTAGCTGAGCGAGATTACTGCAAGATACTGTGAAACTATCTTCGGGTATATCATAGGTATACCATTGTACATTAGATTCTGATGTAATTCTGTAATTATATGTATGTAGTTTCATTTTAGCAGTTGTATCAACTCTTTTGTAATATATTTTTGGACTGTAATTAAATACAAATTATTGTAATATTATCTTGAGATTTTATGTATTTATAAAGTTTTATAGTACTAAATTTTTAATGCTCTCATGAATGTAAATATTAATTTTGTTACCTTAATGAGATATTTCAATGTTTGATTTAATTTAAACTGTGTATTGAGTTGCTTGTGCTGATTTGTGAAATGAAATTGATTAATGGAGTTGTGATTGAGAAATATATTGGGAGTGTCTTTATTTTCAAGTTTTGAAGAACTATTTTCCCAAAATACAGACGGCACTGCCGAAATTTTTGTAAAAATTGCGGAGATTTTTAAATATCTAAAAATTTAATTTATATTTGGACTTTAAATAAATGTTTTTAATATCTGAAAAAAATTTACCCACCAATTTAAAAAATGAACGAAAATTGTTTTAAAATCTCTTGTAGTATATTTAATGGGTTACCGGTAGGCGAAATACGGTAATTCATTCAGTGTACTATGGGAGCATGTTACATCTTACGAGGAGTAGGGTGTGACATAGATTCTAAAACTCAAATTTGTTAAGCTAATTGGAATAGTTATAGTCATAATTTGGCTTAGTGTTCTTCATATGAGTTGTTGCCCTATGTCTCATGGTTACACAGGTTCAAGAATCACTAAATTTGAAGTTTTGTAGGGCAAGTTATGGCTAATTAACCAACCTAGACTCATAAATCCTACAACTCCAAAATTCCAGGTTTCAGATCAGTATTACAATTAAGATTTAAGGGTCTTACACCCAAAATTTGAGTAATGTTTCTTAACCAAAGTTGTAGCCCTAATTCTTAGGTTTTCAAATCATTTTGGTTCATCTCATTTGAAATTTTCTAGTGAAAGTTATGGTCTAATTACTGTCCTGGGGTCAAATGGTTAAAATGATTCAAGTGCAGGAATTCCAGATTGGGAAGTCCTGACTTCTCCTAAAACTTTTCCCAAGATGCATTATGATCTGGGTTATGGCCAAAGCATCAAAGTTGTAGTTTTAGGTCTTATGAAGATTTTGGTTTTTGAATCACTGCATTTTCAGTTTTGTAGTTCAAGTTATGGCAATTTTTTCAAAACTAGTCGAATAGGTAATTGTCCAGAATTTCTAGGTATGTCAAGAGTTAAGGTAGATTTGTTAGACCATTTTGGTCCAGCAATATGATTAACATAGGGTCATTATTTGGGTTCATAATCTTCATAAGAAGTGTTCTACTATGCTTTAGGTTTCCATTGGTTCAAGAATCATCTAATTTAGAGTTTTCTAGAGTGAGTTATGCCTAAATTACTAAACGTTATTCATTTAATCATTTTTAGTCAGGTCTAGAATTGAAATCCAAATTCAAGCAAATTTTAGAGCAACCTATGGTCAGTTTCTAGACAAGATGTCTTCATGAAAATTCTAGCCCTATGTCTTATATTTTATTTCCAATTAATCTCACACCAATTAGAGCTATGTAGCTCAAATTATACTCAATCAAAACTGCTAGACTCAAGGGTCCAGAATTCAGCACAATGACACACTACATATCCATCAATTCCTTTCATTAATTCAACATCAATCCTCATCCCAAATATACCAAATGACCATAATTAGGCCTTATAAACCTCGGTTGGTTAACATATCACAAAACCCTAATTTTCCATAAACCCTAATTTTCATCATCCCAAACTCATGCAATCCTCATGCAATTTAGTATATTAATTATATATATCACTTTATATAGGCTAATCTTCATGTTTAATTCAACTAAAACACATCAAAATCTTACTTCCTTATGGCTGGCTGAATTCCATCCTTCCCCCTTCATGTATGATTTCATGCTTTCTCAAGTTAATTCTACTTATTTAAACTTAAATTCAATGAATATATAAGAAGAAAGCTTAGAAATCAACTTACCTCACTTGATGATTTTCTAATATTCTATTTCCTTCAATCTCTTTGATTTATTTTGCTCCCAATCTTCCACTTAAGCTTAATTATCAAATTTGTGTTGAAGTGGCTATGGATTTTATGGTGTAAAACTAGGGTTTTGGGAGCTCAAAGTGTGTAACAATGGAGGAAATGGAAAGAAAAGAGAGAGAGAAAAGATAAGTCAGCCGGGGAGAAGGTGATCTTGATTTTAATTATTTTGGTATTCTTTTTTTAATAATTATCCCCAAAATTTAGTAATTAAAAATTATAATTTTTAATTGTATCATGCTTAGGTCATGGTGATTTCATAATTCTAATTTTACATATATAACTTCATTTCATTTGTTTTATTTCCATTCACTTATTCATTTTTAATTTCTTTTGAAATATTTTAATTTCATACAATTTAATGGACATTTAGGTCAAAAGTCACCTCTAGGAGTGAATTGACCAAAATGCCTCTCATCAATTATAATCCATCTTTTTAATAATGTCCGATGAGTCTTTAAGTTCTGATTCACTTATTTGAATTTGTTCTCTTTTCCTTTCTATGGTTTTCACATTCCCAATAGTTTCGCAATTATCCTTTAACTAAGGATGTCATGGGGTCTCACATGAATTTAGGGTAGCAACTTAGTTCGTAGTCACTTCTCGGATCGATCACCCATCGCTGGGACCTTTGGCTCATTTAACCGATTGTGCTTTGTTTCTCTTATTTTTACCCAACTTCTTTTGATCCTTATCATTTTTTTTGTTTGACTTTTCTATGTGAATTAAGTATAGTCCTAGAAATTCTAACCGTCCGGACAGACACTAGTCACCGGAATAGTAGAATGTACGGACTACTTAATATAAGGATGTTACATTTTATACCTCTCTTAGATTATAAGCCTATACCTCCCTTTCCTAGTAGGTTTGCAAAGATGAAGAAAGAAGAGTAAGAAAAGGAAATTTTGGATATGTTCAGGAAAGTGGAGATCAACATCCTTTTTTTGGATATAATCAAGCAAAACCCAAGATATGAAAAATTTCTCAAAGAGTTGTGCACATCCAAAAGAAAGCTAAAAGGTAATGAGAAGGTAAGTGTGGGGGAGAATGTCTCTGCTATGATATAAAAGAAATTATCTCCCAAATGCAAAGATCCAAGTACATTTATTGTTACATGCAAAATTGGTAATACTAGATTTAAGAGGGATATGTTGGATTTAGGAGTATCTATAATGTCATACCTAGATCCATTTATGCTTCTTTAAATTTTGAGCCTTCGAAAGAAACTGGTGTTATCATATAGTTAGTTGATAGATCTAATGCATATCTTGATGGGGTAGTTGAGAATGTTTTGTTTCAAGTCAATGAATTGGTTTTCACTGCTGATTTTTATATTTTGGATATGAAGGATAATAATTCTCCTAATACTGTGGCTATTTTGTTAGGAAGACCATTTTTGAGTACTTTAAGAACTAAGATTGATGTGCACGATGGTTCTCTCACTATGGAATTTGATGGTGAAATTATGCGTTTAAATATTTTTATTGCCATGAGATATCTTAGTGATGTGCATTCTGTTTGTCATGTTTATATTATTGATCCATTAATGCAGCAAACTTTTAAGTTAGGTGGTCAAGACAAGCTGAATGTAGCCATTAGCTACAATGTGGAGAAACAAAGCAAGATGAATTCACAAGGAGAGCTTGCCATTAGTGAAGAGTAGGAGGAGATTTTGAAGTTCCTTGATGTTGGATGAAAAAGAAGGCTTAAAGTCGAGCATGAGACCCTAAATAAATGCACTGCTTGGGAGGCAATCTAATAAATAAACAGATTTGAATTTCTATCTCTTTACTTTTTGTTATTATTATTTTTTTATTTTTAATTTCTTTTCTTTGCATGATAACTTACATTGGGACAATATAAGATTTGAGTTTGGAGGAGGGTTTCTATTTATTTAGTTCATTTAGTCAATTAGTCAATATTCTTTTTCTTTTGAAAATTATGGGTTTTTGTGTTTTTAGGTTCTTTCCATAGATTGATGAACTTATACCTGTTATGAGTATGAATTGATCAAGTTTGATGAGAGCATGAATAAAATGGATATATTAACTTGCAACTTAGGCTTTCTTAATTTGGAAATTGAATTGAAAGGTTGAATATGCTAATAGGGAAGATCAATACTTTTTTGTGAGCTCTTGAGCTTATGATTGAAACTTCAATATCAATCTATTTCTTTGTTATCTAGATATTCATTCCTTGATTATGTATCTCTAGAACTTGCTTTAAATCTTTTTGAGATTGCATGGATATATGCATGTATTTAAGTGATGAAGGCAAATTAGGTGTAACCACTTGGGCTTAAATTGCCAACCTTTTGACAATAAAAAATTGTTCCTTTAGTGATCCAATTTTGTGCCTACATTATTTCTATTCTTTGTGATTGAGCCACATTATAAGCCTTAGCCAACAAATGTTTCTACCCTAACCATAGGATTAGTAAAGCATCTGAAACTTTTTCAATAGATTTTGGTTGGAATGTTTATAAAAGTGATAGTGAATTAGGGATATGAGTTTGAAAGTATACAATTGATGTTCTTGTGACTTAAAAAGTAAATTGACAAGTATGGATTAAAATGCAAAAAAAGAAAAGCTCGAAAAAAATAGAAAAAATAAAAAGGTGAATTTGCATTCATTCCAATAATTAAAGGACATCAATTGTTATAATTTTTTTTTATGAACAAGAAAGTTGAAGCTAGAAAAGAGCTTGTTTGTAATGTGATGAGTTCTGGTTGGTATTTGTTTAATGTTATGAATTCATGAGTTTTTGATGCTTTACTAGTTTCTTTGGTTCTTTAACTTAATATATCCTTTGTTCTATACTTCGTCCCTAGTCCCATTACAACCAAATGAAAGACCTATTTATTTATGATATTCACAAGATCAAAGTAGTGGAGATTAGATGGAAAAGAAAGCTTATAGTAGTGCATTTTCATTCAATTGAATTTGAGAGTAAACACAATGTCTAAACACATAAGAGATAGAGTGATTATTCTACCATGTGAGAATCTACCATTATTGCAGGCTTAGCTTTTTGATGAGATTGCCATATTAAGTTAAGTTCTAATGCTTGTCAAGTAAATATGTTTATGATATTTATGACAATTTGAGAGCTTGGCTTTATTCATGCTTATAGTGTGTATGGTTTAGATGTTTATGGGAAGATTAGATGGATTCAATCTTTTAGGTTTTGGTTAGTTTTGATCGAGAACGACCAAAAGCTAAGTGTGGGGGAATTTGATAGTTGCTTAAAATGTTTTTATCATTGCTACTTAGTCTTTTGAGTTTTTTTTTGTTTAATTAGCTTTTTAATGCTTATTTTCATGTTATTAGGTGTTTACAAGAGCAAGTAAGAGCTTATGAATCATAAAGAGGTGAATTGAGCACAAAAAGAAGCAAAATATACATCAAGCATTTTAAGGCAAAAGGAGCTGTAATTTTGATAAGGACTTAGCCAATGACAAGATGGACTTAGAGATATCTTATTTATGGTATTTGGTGGCTAATAGTGAAAAATGAACAGATTCGGACTTCAATCCATGTTGAGCTTCTTTGGATAGCCTTAATAGAACTTGTATGTGATCGACTATTTAGAGTGTGAATATGACCTTGTGGACTTACATAGACCTTAGTTGATATATTTTGAGGTGATATATAAAGAATAAGAGCAATTGAGCTAGATTACATTGAGGATCACATGTTGAGTGTGTTTGGGCTATTTATGATTAGTTATGTGAGACCAGGAGTTAGGGCCTTACTTGATAAATTTAATTATTTTATTTAAGGCCCAAAATAAATAAAATAGAGGTGTGTGGGTCCCCAAGGTCGTAAAAGTAGTAGATCTATGCAAGGAGAGGTTTTTTTTTTTTTTTAAAACTTGTTTTCCTACTTTAACTAGGATTCTTAAGAGAGTTTTAAGTCATAATGCAACTAGAACATTCAAATTAGATACGGAGTCTTAGTTAATCTATTTTTCTCTATTAAAAGGGTCCAAAATATAGATCTGGATCAATTCAATTCTCTTCTACTCATAGTGGCCAAATTTTCTCTTTGTGCATTCAAAGATGTCAACTGCTTAATCTAGTTGCTAGTGTGATTTTTTCTTCTTCTTTTGGCTTGTGGAGCGCTTTTACATCTTTTGAAGAATGTAGCATCATTATCAACATAAGATCCAAGTTGTTCAAATTACTCCTAAAGGGATAGTATGCTTTTATCTCTTCTTTTGTTAATTTGTTTATGTTTAATTTTCTTAGTTATATGTGAGTAGTTTTGTAATTCAGTAGGGAGATAGTTGAAGCCATGGAATATATTATTATGAGACTTTGATTTGAGTTTAATAAAATCCAGATTTATTCTATATTGAGTATCACTTTTCTTTTGGTTTATGTTATGAATGTTGAAGGTATGGCTTGTTAGGGTGGCCAACTAACTAATTATACATGAAAACATATTGCTAAGTTAAGATAATTTGAATGTGCAATAGCTTGAATAATCTGACTACAAGTAGCACATAATGATTTATTTTATTATAAAGATGAGTGTCTAGGTTAAATGAACTACACTGAATGAGTTTGTTACCATGAATTGGCATATCTTTCTAATAATTAATGCTATCATTAAACTTAATTATAAGTTGCTTTAGTCTTAGATTGAGTGTGACGGTTAGGGATTAATTGTAGAGCACTTCTTGGTTAATCTAATCTGTAAGGAAAGATAAGGAAGTTGTTAACTTCTATAACAAATTTACTCAATTTAATAAACTTGCATCTTTAGTCAATGATTGATATATGTTACATGGTGGATACACCCTCTTTACTAAATTTGTTACAATCTAATTATGTTGAAAGTGTTATTAGCTTTAGTTTATATTCTAGCATTATTAGTTCAACTTCAGCAGTTTAGCAAATACAAATCAAAAGCCCCTTTTATTTTACTTTGCATATTCAGTTTGATAGATTATATGTTTATTTTGTCTGTTTTAAGTTTCTTTTATTTATTTGTGTCTCTAAGATCTATTTTTTTATTTGCATTTACTCATTTCATATGGGATCGACCTTTGCTTACCCTATATATAAGTAGTTTAGGTAGAGTATTTTTAATTGGTGCATTTGGCATGCATCACTAACACCCACACAAAGTTTAACTTTTTCACTTAGGAGCAAGTAGCCAATCATATCTCTGTTGTTCTAGATTGATGCAATGTTCCCTATCGTGAGATTCGTCTTTATCTTTCTGTAAGGTTAAATGGCTCTTTTGTTGCCCGTACTCTTGTTGTTGCTAGTGTTGATGTCTTGCTTTAGAACTCTACCGAGTGGAATCCTCACTTGGAGTCTTTTGTGTTTTTAGAGCTCTAAAATTTCTTTTATTTTATTCCATCTTCACCATCCTCATGCTTGGGCCAAGTGGCATTGAAACTTACCACATGTCATTGCCATGCTTGGCATAATGTAAGATTTTTACTGTAATGCCCTCACTTTAGGTAGTCCGTACATTCTACTATTTCGATGTCTAACGTCTGTTCGGACAGCGAAGATATCTGGAGCTACACCTAAACTAGAGTAAAGAAACATAAATTGACTGAATATAGACTAAGGTAAAATTAAAGAAAAGTAAAAGAAGTGAAGTACAATTCGGTTAAACGAGCCGGGGTCACGGCGATGGGTGACCATACTAGGAAGCGACTAAGAAGTCAGTTGCCGACCCCAGACCTGCGAGGAACCCTAGGAGATAATTTTGGGACTTAATTATTGTAATGGTCGGGCTTCAACCACTAGAGGAATTGTCCTTTTTTGCCATAAGCCTCACGGTTTTATCCTATAGGTGGAATGGAGAACTTCCCAGCAGGTCACCCATCCTAGGATTTCTCTCAAATGAGCACGGTTAACCCTAAAGTTCTTCTAACTCTCCAGGCCATTCCACCAAAAGGCGCCTCCAGTGATGAGTTCTCCCATTTTATGTATCATTACCTTGTCCTCCCATTTCGATGTGGGACGTTTTCCTTGTCTTTCAAAGGAGCTTCATGCCAGGCTGGACGTGGCGTAAAGCTCCTTTGAAAGACAAGGAAAAACGTCCCACATCGGAATGGGAGGACAAGGTCATGATACATAAAATGGGAGAACTAATCACCAGAGGTGCCTTTTGGTGGAATGGCCTGGAGAGTTGGAAGAACTCCAGGGTTAAGCGTGCTTGCTTGAGAGAAATCCTAGGATGGGTGACCTCTTGGGAAGTTCTCCATTCCACCTATGGGACAAAACCATGAGGCTTAAAGCCAAAGCGGATAATAGCTCTAGTGGTTAGAGCCCGAGCGTTACTATTGGTATCAGAGCCGAACACTCCGTCAGTACGGTGTGAGAGCGAGGACGCTCGAAGTTTAAGGTGGTGAGGAGCTCGGCTTAGGTTGGACGTGGCGTAAAGCTCCTTTGAAAGACAAGGAAAAGGAAACCCGTCCCACATCGGTATGGGAGGACAAGGTAATGATATATAAAATGGGGGAACTAATCTCTAAAGGCGCCTTTTGGTGGAATAACCTAAAGAGTTGGAAGAACTCCAGGGTTAAGCGTGCTCGCTTGAGAGAAATCCTAGAATGGGTGGCCTCTTAAAAAGTTCTCTATTCCACCTATGAGACAAAACCGTGAGGCTTATGGCCAAAGCAAACAATTCCTTTAGTGGTTGGAGCCCGACCGTTACATGTACATGGAAATTTCCTTCCACTTTGAGAACTGTAATAACCTCACTTCAGATAGTCTGTACATTCTATTATTCCGGTGACTAATGTCTGCCTGGACAGCTAGAATGTCTGGAACTATATTTAAACTAGAGTGAGGGGTCATAAATAAACCAAATAATGATAAGAAAAATTAAGGAAAAAAATTTTAGAAATGAAATGCAATGATGTTAAATGAGCCATAGCTACAACGATGGGTAACACTAACGGGAAACAGCTGTGAAGATAGTTGTCGACCCTATACTCATGGGGAAACCCTATGAAATAATTTTTGGGACTTCAGTGAAGAGTTATTGAAGCTTAGATGACAATAGAATGCCAAGAAAACACAAGAAAAATTAAATCAATCGGTACAGACAACTTTAGCTCAATAAGCAAAATGAAGGACATTTTGGTCATTTCGCCTTCAGAGACGATTTTTGACCAACTTGTCCATTTAAGTAAGTGAATTATATGACATAAAATATGAATAAATATTGATGAAAATTTAATTAAAAATGAGTAGAAAAGGAAAGAAAAGAAAATGAAATTAAATTCAAATTATGACATAAGCATTAGGTCACCATGATGCAATAAAAACTTCCTAACCAATCACTATTCAACAAGCTTACATAAAACAAATAAAAAGAGGATAATAATCAAAAGAAATTCAGCTACTTCTTTCTCATCTCACTTTTTCGAAACTCACCTTTGGAGAACCTCCACCATTGTTACCCAAACAAGCTTCATCTCCCACTTAGATTCACCATAAAACCTCTTGCTTCCTTCACTAAATTTGATCCTTGCACCTTGAACAATCCCTAGGCAGCAAAAAGAAGGAGAAACCAAGAAGTTTTGCAAGCTTGGGGTTAACTCACATAGAGGTTAGTGCTAGTTATACTTTTCTCTCTCTTTATTCTATGTTAATAGTTTGAATTGAGATAGAAATTGCAAGAAAAAAGGAAATAATATATATATATATATATATATATATATATATATATATATATATATATATATATATATATATATATATATATATGAACATCATGCATTTCGGCAGCCATGAAAGAATTTAGGGTATGAGGATTTTGATGGAATTTAATATATCTACTAATGCCAAATGATGTGTATGCTTGAGTTGAAATAGAATATTACATGAATTGCTTGGTGTTATGCATGAATTAGGAATTTGAAGTTAGGGTTTTAACTCCAAAATTAGGGTTTTGTTAATTGGATGGTGAATTGGAGTTTTAATGGTCAAATAGTGACCATTTGGCATGGTTTAACCAAAGAATGAAGATTGTTGTGAGATTGGAATAGGAATTAGAGTGTTGCCCATTTGTGTTAGAAATTTTGGACTTGAGTCCAGTGTGGTTGGGCAGCTAAAACTTGACTTGTATAGCTCCAATTGGTGTAAGGCCAATTGGAAATGAAATTTAAGATCTTAAGCCACATTTTTTTATGAAGGATCCATGCCCAGAAAACCAACTTAAGATGGCCTAAAATCTGCCTAAATCCGGGTAACAAACATTCTGGACCTGGAAATTGACCCATGAACAGTATTTGTTCAAATGGTCATAACTCTGTGTAGAAAAGTCTAAATGACCTGATTTTTATGGCCATGGAAAGCTTAGACAATTTAGAACAACTTTCGTAAAGAATAGAAACCCAAATTCTGACCATAACCAATTCAAATTGCTAACCAAAGTTAGAACACCAAAACTGCCAGAATCAAATTCTGCCGAAAAAATTTGGACATTGAGCCAATCCGGCCAGTTATAGTAAAAATACTATAACTTAAGCTACAAAACTCCAAATGGAGTGATTCAAAAAGGAAATTAAAGAAGACACATTAACGAACAACTTTGATGAAGGAAGTTTAGACAAAATTCCACTGTAAATTGGTCCAATAGAATAGTAAACATTGGCCATGAAATTTGAAAATTTGAAATAACTTTTAATGAACATTGAATTGAGATTTGCAATTAATGCCAACAAGTGTAAAATCTAAAATGTGGGATTTTGGCGTAATTAGAACTAACATATCTATTATGTATGAAAAATTCATCATTTATGCATAAATAGTAAGGTGAATAGTAATAACCAAACATTAAGTGCAATGAATTAAACAATTAACTTTGCAATATGCCATAGTATGCCTAGTATGATTGCTTTGGATAGGTTGGCATGCCAATAGGGTTCCGATAGTAGTACTGCATATGGTTTCGTACCATTCCATGATTTATGGCATATCGTACCATTTTGTGATATTATGGCCTATGGCCATTTTGCTATGATTGATACACTTGGCTTTATGCCTGATGTTTGATCTGGCTTATTAGCCATTTTGTTGCACACCTAGTAGACACTTTGAGAATGATGGTGTGATGGCTCGAGGTACTTAGTACCTAGTGCCAGTTTAACTGTTTATCCAGTCCAGTCAATTAGTATAGGTTGCTTGGGCAACTAAAATAAGTCTTAATAAATTATAACCAAATAATGAACACATAAAGTACTAAAATTTATAACATTACGTATAATTACCATAAATTCATTCTGCATGAAACAATAATATAATTTTTGCATATTTATTTATTTTAGTTTATCTTCATTTTATATTGGCACTACTAAGCTGTATTGCTTAGCGTGTCGCTGTTTCCGACACGTAGGTACTGGAGACACTGATAGAGAGCCCAGCAGACCCCAGACTGGGTGAGAGTCCTGATCCACATTGAGTCCCGTGTCACCTCTACTACAGTGCATTTTTGGTAGGACCACTAGGTTTCCTTTTGTATTTTGTAATAGACATTAATTTTTGTTATGTAAACTCTAAACTCATGTACTTAAAGATTAATGTAATTATCTGTAAATTTTGTTAATAAATAAAATTTGAGTATTCCTTTATGAATTGAGCATGAGTATGATATGAACAAAATGAATGGAACTGAGTTTGAAATATTGAGATTATTAGAATTTATGTTGATGTTTGATGGGAGTTGTGGATATGATGATTTTATTGGGAGTGTTTTCAACAGGTTTTGAAGAACTGTTTTCTCAATTTTTAGCCGGCACTCTGCCGAATTTTTTGTAAAATTTTTGAAATTCCAAATTAAATTAAAATTTTAATAAATGGCATAAACCTCACTTAGAGGCTTTTGAATAAAAAAAATTAAGAACTAAATTAAATAAGATAAGATAAGATGCTTTGGCACACTGTGTGACATGCCTTGCTTGGTTACACTTTAGACAGGTGAGTGGTATCACATTTAGTGGTATCTGAGCACGGTTTAGGCATTTTTGGGTCTAGATAGTGTCCATACCATGCATTGCATTTGTAGAAGTTGAGGTGACATTAATGCTGATATGTTTGTTTTTGTTTATTTTGGTTAA